>NW_027526385.1:184200793-184450793 GCF_048455015.1 Haemaphysalis longicornis | reverse complement strand
GCTCGTTACAACGGACCCGCGTACAACAGACTTTCGGATATAATGGACCATATTCAAACTGAAGTTTGGTCCGCCTATTTTATCAATGCAACAAAGTTCGTTTGTAACGGACCGCGCTACAACAGACTATCGGCTACAGTGGACGAATTTAGCGTCAATTTTCGGCAAAATTGTTCGTATAGAACGGACTTTTGCAGCGTCAACACGGACTGACAACCGACTTGACCACACGCCGAAATTGGTAGCCTCCGGCCAAGCCCAGCCACTAGCCAAGCCAGTCTGGGTGCGTCTGATCAAGCCTGCGATCAAGCCAAGCCAAGCATCCCAACGCCATTTTGTGATTCTTGTTGTGTTCGTGAGCTTGGCAGGTCACAGGTGAGCGAAAATGGACTCCAAGAAAAGGAAGAAGATTTCCCTGAGCGACAAAATGAAAATTGTGAACGCGGTGGCGCGTGGTGAAAAACAGGCGGATATAGCTAAAACGATGGGACTTTCCAAGCAGACTGTGAGTTCGATTGTAAACAACAAAGGAATCGCCAGCAAGCAAGTGTCGGGGGAAATTAACCCTAAGCGGTTCAGGCTCCGCGAAGCCACACACCCAGAAGTGGAGTCCGCGCTTTTGATGTGGCTGCGCGATGCCCGAGCGCGCGACATTCCAGTGAATGGTCTAATGTTGCGGAAGCGGGCAGAGCAATTAGCCGTGATCCTCGGGCACAACGATGTCACTTTCAGCGACGGATGGTTGGACCGCTTCAAGGCGAGGCACGGCGTAACATACATGCAAGTCTGCGGTGAACGCAACAGCGTAAGCGTTGACGCCGTCACCGAATGGAAGGAAAACGAGCTGCCAACGTTTCTTGCCCGGTACGACGACAAGGACATATTCAACGCGGACGAAAGTGGCCTCTTTTACAAGGCGAAGCCCAGCAGAACATACACGGTTTCTGGCAGCCGCTGCCACGGTGGTAAGCGCTCCAAAGAACGTTTGACCGTGTTGTTTTGCTGCAACATGAGTGGTACAGAAAAAGTAAAGCTGTTGTTAATTGGAAAGTCTAAACAGCCCCGTGCTTTGCGGCACGTAAAGAGTTTGCCAGTGGACTGGACTGCCAACACGAAGGCCTGGATGACGAAGGACTTATTCAACGCCTGGCTGCTGCAGTTCGACCGGCAAATGTCGAAGCAGAAAAGGAAAGTGCTCCTTTTTTTGGACAACTGCTCGAGCCACATGAAGCCACCCCAGCTCGAAGCAGTTGAGCTGGCGTACTTTCCCCCGAATGCCACATCGGTGCTTCAGCCGATCGATCAAGGCGTCGTGCATTCGGTGAAGGCTGCCTACCGCACATGCCTTGTCGAGCGCCTGCTCTTCGACATGAACAGCAGCCGGGAATCGAAAATAGACGTGAGATTCCCGGTCGAAGTGTTGGCCAGCATCTGGCAACAACTGAAAGCAGATGTGATCAAGAACTGCTTCAGGAAGGCTGGTTTCCTGAGGAACAGTGGCACCGCCTCCGAGGAGTCATCTAGCGTAGATGAACTGTCTGGCCTCGATGATGAGCCATCAGTGTGGCCTCGCATCAGGGAGGCATTCGGAGCAGAGAGCTTCTCCGATTTCGTGAGCTGCGACGACGGTGTTGTCGATAACGAGGAGCTGACGGATGAAGAGTTAAGGGCCACTATTGAAGGCCGTGCAGAGCTGTCATCAGATGATGACAGTGAGCAGGAGGGTGAGCCACCGAAAGTGAAGCTCACTTCGCAGCAAGTGATTGACCGCATCGAAGAGGTCAAAGACTACTTTCAGCAGCAGCAAGACGACTGCTCTGTTCAGGTGATGCAGCTGATTGAAATGCGGCGCAAAGTCACCTCTTCCACCCTTAACGGGGGCCGCCAGTCTTTGATTACCAAGTTCTTTTCTAGCCAAACGTAAATAAAAGCTTGTGTTTCTTCGTTTCCTACTTCGGATGTTCGTCGCGCACTTTTTGGAATAAAGTACAATAAAGGCGTCGTGACCAAACGGTCAGAAGTGAGACATTCCGGTGTTTGTTCCTAGCCCACATTCGGGTGAGTTTTTGACGAATTTATAATTGTGAAAGGTGCGTTAGTATGAATGTTTTAAATGTTTTAATTCAGTTAGCAGTAGTCTTGCTTTAGTGAGGTAAAATGTGTTCCCGCCCGCTCACCTAATGAATTTCTCATCAGCAGAACTAGGTGAACCAAACGTGTGCCAAGAACGCTTTTTTAGAGCAACATTACAGCAAATTGCTGTAGCATTTATGCAATTATCGGGATAAGAATCGCTCATGCCGCCGATATTTCAGCGGTCACCGCCGCCTTCCTGCACCCACTAATGGCCCTCGCTCATTGAAGTAGAACATGCACAGCAACTTTCTAAAGTACCCCTGTTAGTGATTTACGTCGTTCTTAACAATACTGCGCAATTTATAATCGGCAAATACTTGCAGAACTACCATTAGTGAGCCGAAAAAACGTTATACGGCGACGGCGCCTAACCCCCCCCCCCCCCCCCCCCCGCGGCGAAGTTTGGATATTACGGACATCGGATAAAGCGGACAGATTTCGCCGGATTATCGAGGTCCGTTGTAACGAGAGTCGACTTAGCTGAGCAATGCCAGCAGCGACATGGCCAAAGCATTTTTAAATGCAGAGCATTTCTTTAACTCACGATGTCACCCGGCGTTGGCGTGCCTCGGCGTCCGCAACAGCCGTTCCAGGTGCGCCCTCTCCCCCACTCCTCCTCTCCCGCATCACGCTACCCTCCTCGCTCTCAACAACAGGTCCGCACCCCTCCCCTGCACTATATAAAAAATAATACTTACCGGCGCCTGGTTTCGATCCCACGACCCTGCGGGCGGAACGCAAGGTGCATGGTGCTCTACCCACTGCGCCACAAAGCCGACACAGAATGGAGGGCTACGAACGCGCCTTATATCCTTGTCTCATTCAAACTACGTCAAGAAGCTGCTGATACAACGCATTCACTACCATCAACTCCCCAAACACTAAACGTTAACGCAATACACCCACCCCCTATGCGACGCATTTACTCGAGTCCCCCTCGCGGGGAGATGGGCCCTTTTCATTTTGGTTCCTATCGCTTTGGTACGAGGGCGTGGCTCAAAAAGATATCCTGAGTATACACGTACGGTTCTCATTGCCGGCCTTGACCGGGGTCAACTGTTGTATACCCAACTTGGCCACTTGTAGGGCTGGCGAGCCACCTTGAGGAAGGTGCTACAAGAGGGGCGCGGCTTATCTGAAAGCGCCACAACCCCTGAAGAAATTTTTGTCGAGTAGTGCTCCCGCTACTGGAAAAACATTATGCTTCCGCGCAAGAATGACGGCGTTGCCACGCTTGAAATGGCCAAGTTGGAACTGTTTTGCACACACTCAAGCGTTTCCGCATGTGCGCAAACGAGCGTCACGCCAAAAGAAAGCTTCTCCATGTAAAGACAAAGTTGACAAAGTTTCTGAACGTTTGAATTAACGCGTATGGTCAAAAATTAATAATGGTAGTCCAGCAGGCAGAAATAGTACCTGTATGGTTTAGTTGTGCACTTTGACTTTTGCATAGGTGAGAATCGGGTCCGGCTGACTGATGCTGACTTGTGACTAAGTGCTGAATTCGAGGTTCTGACTGGTGATATATATACTAACTGGAACGGTCGGTACTGATTGTTACAGCCACTAAATCTTGGGCCAGCAGTCACACTGTGAGAAAAGCGAAGCTGGTGAGGTTGGAGATTATTCAGCCCCTCCTGACGGAGCGCGCCTTTCCTACCCAGCAATTTTTTGGCCCACTGCCCCCACTGTCACCGGCTGCCATGGATAGGTCACTATCTATGAAGCCAGCCACGGCAGTGCACTTTGACTTTTGCATAGGTGAGAATCGGGTCCGGCTGACTGATGCGACTTGTGACAAAGTGCTGAATTCGAGATTCTGACTGGTGATAGATATACTAACTGGAACGGTCGGAACTGATTGTTACAGCCACTACATCTTGGGCCAGCAGTCACACTGTGAGAAAAGCGAAGTTGGTGAGGTTGGAGACCCTACAATCCCAAGAAACCCTACAATCAATCAATCAACCAAGTGTCAATTCTACAAATAACCTTGACTGCCAGGTCCTGCCTAACAGATTGAAATGAAAATATGGCAGCAAAGCAAGCCATAAATCCTACTTTATTTTTCACTAAGTGCAGGCAAATTTTTTACTGAAGTGTTGTCATTTCGTCTGTGTACACTAGCTGGCAGGAAAGGCCTCCACGGCACTATTACAAATTTAAAAGTTGCTATTTATAACATTAATGGGATGAAAACTTGACCAAAATGTTTAGAGGTGGCACAACTTCTCACTGCGACCGATAGCATTATCTACCTGTCGGCTCTTGCCTGAAATGGCAATACCGTAAATCCTGAAAGGCTGCGATAAAACACCGGTCTGTCAAGGGAGCACCAAATTTCTGAGTCAATACAAAATCTGAAAGTAAAGGTCCTCTATTAGTGTAATGTACCTAAGTGACGTCAACAGCTGAAATACGCAACCTTTTTGCAGGAGGGGGAAGGGGGCTTTGTTTTACGTGCCAAAGCTGCACATGCACCTTGAAGGACACCACATTAAGAGCTATGGATCAAGTTGGACCACTTGGGGCCTTAAAATGTGCAACGAAATTTCTATACACAGGTTTTCTTTTTCACCTCTACCAGAAAAATAGCTGCCACAGCTGGGATTGAACTCACGTCTTCGATGATGGCAGCAAAACATCCTAGCTGCTGGGCAGTTACAGTGGGTTACCGCAAGACACGCCTGCTTAGTTCGGCTTTTTTGCACGACACCTAGCAATGCAAGAAGGCCTAATGCATGCAAAATTTTGCCCAAAGCCAATTTGCTCACTCTGGTGTACATTAGATGAAGTGGAATGTTACCAGTACAGAGTTTATGAGCTGGGAAGAACCATCTACTCAAGAGAATGGCATGCGCTAGACATTGAGTTATTATTTGTTGGCAATGCCTGCAGTAACATACTGGTCCTAGTAGGCATGCATAGCAAGGGCCTCTTTTGAATGACTGGAAGGACTGCATCCAGTCAAATATGTACTGCTATTCACAGCATGTTGAAGAACCACATGCATGTCTGCAAATTTTTTCCACTGCTCCGCTGTCTTTTCTTCACCTTTTTTGTACCATTTTCTAATCAGTGCACACACTCTCGTGTTAGGTCGTGATTGACCAAGTTATCTTTGACCTCAGCTTTCAAAGCTGTTACACTAAACCAATAATATTCATATTCGAACATAATTTATTATATTTGCAGTTACTTTTTCTATTTGCACGTGATTTGCAGTACCGAATTTTATCATTGTACACTTCTAGCAAAAAGCAATATCGGAGGAGTAGTGCATCTAATTCCCTTGGAAGACAATGTTTTTTTTCGCAATCTGATGCAGCATGCACAGTCGGCGCTTCATTTTCATTTTTTTCTGTGAACTACATATCCTAAATTATAAAGAAGAGTTTGGAAGTCATTTGACTACAGGAAGTCAAGTAGGAGCGCTTGAGTGGAAGAAGCACAGCTTGGTCATCGTTCTGATTTGTTTTTGTTCAGTACGACGACTGTTTGTTACACTGAGCTTCGATATCAGTTGAAATAGTTGGCCTGTCCATCCGTCAGTGGAGCCTGTGGGGCCAATACACTGCACAAGCATGAGGCAATAAAGCCGCACAGGCCAGAACCCGGATATATATATTGTAAGAAAATTGCGCCTCTCTCTCACAAAGCCATGCTGATTCCCTGAGCTGGGGCTCCCCGCTTTTCCACCCCTCCAAGTTGGTGGCTGCCCTCTTTGCTGTCGTAGTACTAAATTGACCACTGGTCATGCTCAGCTCCTTTTTCCCAAAGCTTCACACCTCTACAAGTACCAGACTCCGGTTAAGATGAACTCCATGTGCCATGATTAAGATGAACAACACCTTTGTTCACTTGTAACATCCACAACGCAATAACGTCCGCTTAAGACGAATTTCTGGTAATACAAATTTTCGCCGTCCCCTCGAGTGTGTCTTAATGTATATGTATATAATGCTAACCGTCTCTCTGTACTATCGTCCGCTGCGCATCCTGTGCAGCTACAGCTCTTTCTAAGTGGGTCCAGATGGACCCTGCTCCTATATAGTGACTCCACACTATAACAGTACCCTGTCCTTGCCAATCCCTGAGAGAGAATGCGCCACTATTCAGGGCACACACAGGCTTGACTGACAGGCTTCACTCAACAGCGGGCACAACACTACAAAGTAAGGAACCTAGTGCTCCCGCATAAAATTAGTGCAGGTGGATACGTTATCTGTTATGTAGTCCTCTAAACATCTTGGCTGTGACTCTTATAATGCAAAAGTTGTGTCACCAACGGCTACTGCAGATCATTTTTGAAAGGAAACTCTTTCCAAGATCATACTGAGTTGTGCACAACTTTAAAAAGGTCGCCTCCAGATGAAATCTTCCGACTGTGTTTTCGGTACCTTTAAAGAGTGCCATGCTTTGTACAACAACAACACAAGGAAAGATGCACAAAATTTGTTGTAAGAAGCATGCTAAGTCCCTTGTTAGTTGTGCGATGAGACACCTTTGACTTGACATAAAGCTTTCATTGGCCAAATCAGCTGATGTATCAGGGACCACTTGAAAATATGCACCTTCGGTAAAAAATTACACAGGCCGTTTGAGTGCAACATTGCAATTGTGCACCCAAGTTGACAAAAAAATGGTGGAAGAAAGCACGGATGTCATGGAACATAATGTAACAAATGTTTTCTATCAAATGAAAGAACAATTTGTGAGTGAGCCCCCTCTTTATAAATCTGCTCCAAGGAATGTGCTCTTGCCAGACGCCTGTGACCTTTTTTTATGCTTGTTATACCTGATCCTGTGACCTTTTTTTATGCTTCTTATACCTGATCGACATACCCTAAATAAATCGGTTGCAAGTAGCGCCCGTCCTGTCTGTTCAATGTCCTTGTGGTCTTCGCACCCAGAACTGATGCACGTACCAATGAGCTCTTGAAGAGTGGTTGGATGGTAAAAGTGGCTATGGTGCAGCTGTTCCACTAGTAGAAACAAAAATCCGGGGTGGTTGGGTATAAAACAGATTTTCACCCAAAGGCCAAAATGGGCGTAAAACAGCCCATCATCCTATCCTAACGCCGAATGCAAGCACAAAACAAAGCGGCTCTTTTCTGCTGTTTATGTGGCAATTATTTGGAAGCAGTCTGTACCTGCCTTGCTTGCATAAATATAAGCGAAGCAGCCATCAAAAGTGGGTAGCACAGGTCACAGCTGTAACTAGCTAGAGCTTCTATGTACAGTTAAAAAGCATTGTGGCTTTCGTTTTTCACTCTTCGCACGAACTTAAGACTGCTTGCTTATAAATTCTTCTGAACGGAACATACATATACCGACACAGATCCCACAGGCTAGAATACACTACTAACATACTGAAGCGGCGCTTGCAGGCTCTAGTAGAATGTAAAACCATGTTGAAGCACACTAGGTTATCAAGAATTTTGAGTTATTAGTCACTATTGCTTGGAATATTCTATCACAACTATGAGATAAAAGTTACGGCCGTAAGCACGCCGCGCAATACACGAAGCAGCAGAGGCACCAATGTCGAAAGCTTGCAGGGAGCCTAACGCTCGCCTTTCACTCTCAGATTCCTTGGCACAAACGGGTGGTGGTGCTGCGCCAAATGCACCACGGTGAGCCAACCTCACACAAGGATCGCACGGAGAACACTCAGTAGCAGTTTGAAGAAAGCAACCAGCGAGAAGGGCACATTGCAGGAGCTTCCAAATATAGCTGGGCTAGTGATTCACTGTAGCTCAGCAGACGCGTCCTGTAGGCGATGGGCAGCATAGCTGAGCGAAGCGACTAAAACCTGACCACAACACGGTCGTCGTTCAGTGCGCGTTGCAACACTTAACACAAGGATCGCACGGAGAACACTCAGTAGCAGTTTGAAGAAAGCAACCAGCGAGAAGGGCACATTGCAGCAGCTTCCAAATAAAGCTGGGCTACTGATTCACTGTAGCTCGGCAGACGCGCCCTGCTGGTGATGGGCAGCACAGCTGAGCGAAGCGACTAAAACCTGACCGCAACACGGACGTTGTTCAGTGCGCGTTGCAAGTATTGCCAGCGTAGCCGTGAGGGGCAGCGTTCAGCGTCGGTTGCGGTCAGGACAAATCAGTGTTGCCAGCACGCGTTTGTACAGTATGCTGACAACAACGTCTGTGTTGCAGTCAGGTTTTCAGTTTGTCCTCCATTAATGGCCCGTGCCGGTGCGCACCGTCGCGGGCCACTGTGCACTGCCACTGCACCATGCCGGTTTTGGGAACAACCCTGGTGCATGTTTATCGAGGACGCTATACAGTGACACAACTCGATCGGTTAGCGATAGCTAGAGCACGGTGCCGAAGCGGCGCCGCCTGCTGCGCGTACCCAATGTCGCGGTGGCTAAAGCACGACGTGCGTGCGCGTGATTCAGATCATTCAAACGGCCCTATAGCTCATGGCCTCTTGAAAGAAAATGTACCTTTTCCCAGCAGCAATCTGAGCACACGCGGGCTGCCGGTCCGCAATTTTTGGAAGGCGTCTCCCGTAAAATAAACAAAGGGGCACCCCTCAGCTTTCCGCTTGGGGAGCGGCTATGCTGTCTAGCCTTGCACGTTTTTATTTTTTCTCTTTCGGCAGCTCGCGGTGGGTTCGTATACGTACACCGATTGGAAAGGAAGAAAGCCTCAGTTCTTCGCCCGTTCCACTCGCCCTCACGAGCCCCGCGTAGGTGATCACCCCTTCGCGACTTCTCGGAATCACACGTCGGGCTGCAGGGTGCCCCGACTGTCCTGAAGATTCGGCATTCCCCGGCGTGTGTTTTAGATGCGACGCTCAGAGCATCTCTTGTCGGCGGCCCTGTCCTTCCTGCGTGCGTCCGTTGTTGTCCGCGTGCGTCCGTTGTTGTCTGCAGCCACTCTCCCACTCTCCTCTCCGATAGCGAACACTCTCTCGCTAGGGGCATTGGATTGGATTGGATTGGCTTGACTTGAATTGGATTGGATTGGATCGGATTAAAGTGGACTGTGTTAGATTGTGTTGCGTCATAGCCGGGGCAGACGCACTGGCGCCGCCGCATGCCCAGGTGAGAGCGTGTGCGGCCCAGCGCGCTCTCACTCCGCCGGTGGGCGGCGCTGCACGCGGTGCTGCGCATGTGCTCTCTATCTCCTTGTGCTCTCTATCTCCGCGGTCTCCTCTCCTTCGGGCGCGCTGCGACACCATTTTCCTTGCTAGAGGTGGGCGCCGCCATTTGCTTTTTCTGACCTGACGCTAGCGCCGTCTATGAAGCGACCGCCGAAACTTCCGCGCTGCGCTGTTAAGTGCTCCGTTCTTTCCGTGCGTCTGCTCGGTACCCGTGCATTACCGAGTGAACCGTAGTGGTTTGGCGTTAAGTTAGCGGTTGCAGTGCTTGTGTGTGTGTGTTCTGTCTTGTTTTCGTCATCTGCGGACGGATTTTAGGTCCTAATTTGTTGCCAGAGCGGGAAATTCCGACCCCGGCTGTTGCGAGCAGCAGTATCGGTGGTGCCGGTGGTGCTCCGCAGTTCCGCGATGCAAACGTACCGGTATGGCACCGACTGACATAGAAATCGATATCGGGGAGTAAATACGTGTTTTGAATGCCACCGTGCTCGTTATGTTCACCGATTAGTCATGTTTACGGAAGCGCGGACGTCGAATGCGAAGCGCGCACAGCATATGTGGGTCACGGTGATCCGTGCTCGCGATGGACTTTCGACGAGGCGATTGCTACACTGTTGACATTGCAATGTAATATAATCTTTCTTAACTAGACTTATGACGGTTACTGACGAAACGAAATTACCTGGGCGGAAAAATAACACGACCGCACAACCACTATTCGAAGGTTGAGCAGAGGGGTCGACGTTCGGGCGAGTTAATTGTGGTTGATCATGAGCGTGATTATGATTGACCTAACTCTGCGCAGCGCATGTGGCCTGTCGCTCGGAGACCACCTTTGTGAAACCGCTGCTTGCACCACAAATGCTTTACGCGACCAGCAGTAACTGTTTTGTAATTGTAATTAGATTCCGTGACAACGCAAAAGAATTAGAAGCTTTTCCTTTGACCGCGTTGTGAACAGGTTGAGCTATTCTCCAAATGCAGCGTTCACGCGTATCTCGAGCTTCGTTTCCACATCGGGCTGCCTGCTTATCCTGCTATCGACCAGCTGTGTGCGATGGAGAAAGTTATCCGTTCATATCGTTTGGCAGTGTAATGCGTTGGCCTGAAAAAAAGTAAACAAAACGTCGTGATTTTAAAGGTTAGATTAGATGACAGAAGTTATTGTAATGTTGTATTGTATCGGCGCTCGTGAAAGATCCCCAGGTGGTCAAAATTAACCCGGCGCCCTCCACTGCGGCGCGCCTCATCACCCATGAAGCGTCGGGGCGTTAAACACCGTAATGAATCAATTAATCAATCAACCAATCAATCAATGCTGTAGAGTAAAGGATAAAGTTGCTTCTAACATTTCAGGGGGTTCCGTTCTTTGACGCAGCTTTGCGTGTGATAAATGGATTTTGCTCCGTCTGCTTGCCGTCCAAGTGCACCCAACAAACCCTGGAGTTGGTCGTTGGTACAGAGTCGTTGCGATTTATCAGCGGCATCCACCAATATCTCAACTCGGTGTGTGTTGGGAAGCGTTGCAGCAAAAACACGCCGCAACCGCACTGCATTTTCTGCAGGCAGTGTCGTGCACATGCGTGCTGTCAGCGACTGTTTCTCGCTTTCTCTGATTGTTCAATAACCCACCACCGCGCAGTGCTGACCAAGTGACGTTTGCGCCTTGAACGGCATCGCAGCATTGGCTAAAACAGTTGAAAGTTCCGCAAAAACTAAGCACGCGGTGCGAGATACCCCCTGTATACGCAGCGGAGCATACCGCGCCGAGCGATGTTAGCAGCCCAGCGCGCACAGGCAACACTGGTCGGCCACCGAGAGAACTGGTTTGAGAGTATTTTCCGCCTTTCCTGGCTGCTTATGGAAAATGGTGTATACGCCTCGAGCATGGAGGAAAGAATACTCAGGAGAGGCCCCTAGCATCCCAATGCATTGCGAAAAGTGTGGAGGAAGTTACGTCATTTTTCTTGAGCCCATGGACAATGTTGCTTACTTGTTGACAACTGCGGTGGCCAAATTTGGGCAAATAGAAAGGACAAATATTTAAGGCACTTGGTATATCGCTGCCTCGCTACGCTTGCAAACCAGCGCAGTCGCTACGACAAACGTTTTTAGATTAGGCCAGTTTGAAAACTCGGCCGTCGGAGGCGTCTGCGTTCGCCATCCCGCGAGTCTGTTGCTATGACGACGACAAACGCTACTTTGCCAGGCTTAAGAGCTGAAAAATCGTCCTTTTATCTCAAAAACGAAGGCCGTTTTTCGATTGAAACTTTGGGTGAGGGTTAGAATGGGCAAATTGAAGGCGAAATCAACAGCTTAGAAGATGACATCGCACCGAGGAATTTGCGACGAAGCTATTTTCGCTTCGAAGCGGGAGGGCAGGGCGACGCCATGTTAGTCAAATCAAACCGGAGACAGCAAAGGATGGTGGGATAGAGTGCTGGGCTCCGTGGGCTCAAGTCATGGCGGGACTCGGCTTCACAAATGTGACGTCAGGGCCTCTCCTAACCTTTTCTTTCCTCCATGGCCTCGAGCTTCGCGATCGCTGCGCCGCCTGCCGCCGCTTCTCCGCGGCGTTGACGGGATTTGCGCTGCGTGACTGATAGGGGCCCGTGCAGTGTTTTGGTTCTATTTTGCTTCTTTTCGCCTTTCCGCGCCCTAAAAAAACTTGTTATGGTGACGACTATAGGCAAAGAGTACGTTTAGGTCACTTAAAAAGCAGCTGCGTCTTCGTAGATTACGCGATCGCCTGCAAGAGCTACCCGGGGACGCGGCTCTGCGTGCTTCGTCGCCGCTCTTCCTGGCGTCGGCGACGGCAGCAACATATCACCCATGTCACCTCCAAAACATCAGGCAAAAATGAATTCTACTGACGCCTCGTTTAGACCTGATACTGGCACAATGAGAGGTTGGCTTCATTTTGCAGCGTGGACCACGAATGCGGCTTTGTTTCGCATATATATACGCAGCAGAAAAAGATGTTTCGGGGATGTGATTACCCAATCCCGGACAATAACTTATGCCTTTTATAATAATATAAACCATGCGAAAATGTAAAGCATATTCCAAGCCTGTGCGTCGTTATATATGTGCCCACACACGCCATATAGCAAAAACCAAGGAAACGAAACCACAGAAAAATAAATGCTGTGCCAATGCGGAATTTAGAAACATAATAGCTATAACGGAAATGAAAAAAAAAAGAAAAAACAGTGCAGCTTCTGGCATGCTAAAGACGTTCGTCTAAACTTAAGCCAGGTAGGTTTTACTAGACCAACTATACTCGAAATGCACTGCTATTGCTGCTATTTCGCGAGAAATCGGTGGAGGGGTGGGGAGGGGGGGTGGCGTGGAGGGGGACGCCGTGTACAAATGCGGAGCGGAATCAAGCAATGAACGGTTTAGTAATCCCACACATAAATCTCGCGTTCACTTTCCTTTTGTTTTTCTACTTCAACGAAGAGCTGATCGTACGGCGGACGCATTTTTGGAAGTATACAGGGTAGGTTGTTCAACAAGCGATGAAATGTGTCGTTGGAAGAGTGTGGTATGTGATAAGGCCCTCTGATTTCAGTTTCTGGTTTATTCTGCAGGCTCCCTGTGCCATATGACGATATTTCGAAGCATTTAGTCGCGGGCGCGGATTATATTGTAAGCCCGTCTCCGCGCTGCTCGCAGAGGATATATGTAGCAAATGAAGGTCTGCGGGCGCGCACCTCACGACAAGACGACTCTGTCGTGTGCTGATCCCCGAGTATAATTATGCATTGTCCATCGTACTTTTGTTGAATATTCCCGAAATTAACACAGACTGGCTTGTAAATGGTAGTGATCAATATCTGAGGTATAATATTGGCAAACGTACGTAACTGGTGTGCTGTCAGGTATGAGTGCTCCGCTGATTATGTAAGCGCACAAAACCGATTTAAATCGTAGTGTATAGCCGTAGCATGAACATCTGAGGAACCGGTGGTTACGGAGACACGGCTAGTAAATTCAGGTCAGTGTAACTACAATCGGCTCCATCATACGCCGGTTCCGCGACACTGGCCTGTGACACACACTTGGCGCTTATACAGACCGAAAATACCACACTAAGATCGCGTCGGAAACATTTACACTCTCGTAAACATACTCCATTTGCGAACAGAGTGACTGCTCCACACAAACATGAATTTCAAACGTCCACAAACGGTAAGTCTCAGTCGTGAACGTGCTGTAAAAGCAGCGGCGGCACTGGGGAGCGGGGCGCGGACTCCCGCGCCTGCTTTCGAAACCGGCCGCTAGGGGGATTTCAGTGGCGCCCCTACAGGCCGCGCTCGAGGCGTATAACCGGTGTGCTGCTCTCCGGTGGCCTTTCGGTCGACGGTTGCTCTACGCTTGCGCTTGAACCCCCCCTCAGCGTCGCAACACACCAGGGTTCCTGCGAGGGGAGGTGGGCGTAATTTTTTTCGACGTGTCTTTTCGCCGTCGAGTCGCTCGTTTTCGTGTTTCTGTGAGTGTCTCCACGTCTGAAAATTTTGGCAATGTCAAAGGAAGTACGCTGAGATGCCGTGCAAGTGCTGTATACCACGATGCCGAGGTGACTACACCGTGGACACGAATGTACACGTGTTGAAGTTCCCGAGGGAAGAAAGACTGCGGCATGTATGGATACACGCGGTGCCGCGAGAAAGCCTCACTGTCACCGAGAATTCCAGGATAAGCTTTTTTTTCTCATTTTGCTATAGAATTGCGCTCTCATTTCAAGAGGATACACGTGCACGTGTAACTGGCTCCTAAGCCGCACTTTTGTATGCCAAGCACCGAAGGCATTGCTTATTAAAGGTGATATTTTTTCTAGGTATGCGAACTTCACTTCGCGGATGCGGATATTATCCGTGCAGCCACGCATACAGATCAAGTCAGTGGCATTCGCTCTCGCGGGTACAACAAGTGTACCCAAACAATTGATGCCCGAGCCTCGATCGGTATAAACACGCTAGATCCAGTCGAACTGGCGTGTGGTTAGAGACCCGCTTAATCTGGGTGGCGCGTCTGAAGCGTGCTATGACTCGATGCTTTACGCTTACGAATTCTCTCTAAAAGTTGGCGTGGCAACCCTACTTGTTTTAATAGAAGCGCTGTTTGACAGCTCACCCTCTCCGTCCCCTTTTCCGCTGAAGAAAATCGTACTAACGTAAGGGCTTCTTGGTAATTTGTCGTGCGCGTACATACGTGTTGAGGTCGTAGCTACAGTCAAACCCGGCTATAACGAACCTGGATAGAGCGAATTATGCTATATATTGAACAAAAATATTTCAGTTACGGGAATACATGGGAAACATATTCCTTATAACGAAGTTCACATCCGATATATCGAACTATGGGCGCCTAGAATGGCCTCCGAAATTCATGATCTCGGAGTGGCGATTGATATGCTGATTTGCCGCGACCACGGAGCAAGAGCCGCGACTGAGACATTGCTCCTCGCACGAAGTGACGTGACGCCTAATACTTTCCGTAATTGTTTCCGACGCGCGGGACTCGTGACGGAACCCGCCCAGTCAGCGGATCGGTACTAGGACAGCAGCACCGGTGAACTGTGGGAAGAGCTCGCCAGCGTTCTCGATGATGTCGCGAGTGAAATCCGACCGACGCATATAATGAAGCTAATTCGGCAGTCGATGTGCTCTGCCAACGCTTCTTAGATTTTTGAAGACGCGGACTCGAACTGGTGCAAACAATGTTTCGTTTAGAGAATTCTATACTAGTTGAACCCGCCAAAACAAAAGTGAAAACAAAAATCACCGCTTGTTTTTGCAACGTTGGCAGTTAAGGCGGAAAGTAGCTTTATTACTTGCAATAAATGAATTATTTTGGTATGGTAATGGCTACTGTACTGTGTTCGTTTCTCCATACGCGGATGGTGGAGTTAGTGAGGGGAGGGGGGGGGGGGCGCTCCCGCGGATTGCGAACTCGTAAGAATAAGCTCGTTATAGGCGGGTTCGGCTATATCGAACTATTGGATATATCGAACTAATCGCGGTGCATTTTGCAGTTCGCTATAAACGGGTTTGACTGTAATGCGTTTCCGAAAGTTGTAAGGGTGGTGACGGTTAGTTTTCTTCCGAGCTGTTAACCTGGACACTCAGTGTTTCCCTGTTTTACCGCCTTTTCCTGCATCTATTTTTCAAAAGCTTAGTGCGGGCCACTAGTTCGGCGGAGGTACAGTCGAATGCTTTGTTTCAGTAAACACGGGAGCGCGCGCCGCTCAGTGCATGCACAGGGCTTTGTAGGGAGGCTGACGCGCCCTCGCAGTCTGTGCGCTTAGTGGGCGCTCTCCCTGAAACTGCTTTATCGCACGGCTGGCTGCTGCATTAGTTACGTTAGGGAAGATAACGCATTCTTTATCACTCAATCGGGCAGCGAAAGTAAACGCTTTAATGCGTTCGCTGGGTAATTCACCGGAACATGAGAACGTGAAAAAACAACAGCATCGCTTGTTTGGCAAAACAGGTTTGCGTTCGAATTTATTTGAAGGATGCGGTCTTTATCTGGCGGCTTTTCCCAGCTCGGATTAGGAAGTTTTTCACAGTGCCCATGAACGGAAGGGCGTTTTGTACTTGTGCTGTTTTGGACGTTGGGAGTTTTTTCAAGTTGCTTCAAAATAATGTGTTATCTTAAAACTTTTTTATTTTGCTTTTATATGCTAGCTTCCGAGTTTTGAGCCCCGTGCTAGCAAGATATTGCTTCATTACAGCCGATATAGCACACAGCTTGATGTTTCAGTTTTGTGATAAAAAGACTGTCCAACTGAATTGAAGCGTGACCAAACAAAGTTGGTATTAAGTTCGCTACAACTCATCATTCACTATATTAGCATTCGTTATAGCGTCGTTCATCTGTACTCCACTGGGCATTTAAATATAGCTTACACATCTTAACAAAATAATATCCACGGGGATTTCACCTATAGTTTAAAGAAAAGTCGGTGAATATAAATGCATGCTAATGAAAGCTTAGTAGCCCTACCGCCATGTCAAATCCGCCCGAGAAATGTGCCCCTTGCATGAACATGCTCTCCTGCTGAATTTTGTTGATGAATGTTTGGTCATCACTCGAACCTGGCTGCCTGGCGTTGCATAAAGGATGAACCACAGAACAGAGAACCGTCCTCTGAACTCACGCTGCCAAATGACTGCCCTGGCGAGAAAAAAGCAAACGTCACATCCGGTTAATGTGTGTGTGACGTCATTTTAACGGACCAATCAGGGTTCCGCTCCTGCTGGCCCGATATGCTTGTGGAATTGATGCCATTTTGGGTCGCTTTTTTCTTCTTATATATATACATAAGCAGAAAAAATGCTCTGTGGGCTGCAATTTGCATGTACCTTTGACGAAGTGATTAGCTGGAGTGCATTTGTTTAAATCTCATGCTGAATAGACCAAATTAGGAGTTCTTGAATTAATCACGGAAAATTGATTTTATAAAAGTTGCATGATGGTTTTAACATGGGCTATAATGACAAAATCGCAAGGAATTACCTTTCAGCATCAGCAATAACAATTTTGCTCTTTATCCTGTTGTGAAAGGCCAACTGCACTCAAATTTTGCCCTGGCTAAATGCCTTCGAAATGTGTAGTAGGTACCATGAGAACTACTGCGACGCGACCGGTAGCTCTGTGCAATGAGAGGTTATTCAGTTTCAGGCACTCAAAATAACGCCCTTGCAGACGACAAAGCACCTGCCGGCGTGTCGCGCAAACAGCCATTTAGCGGAAGTGACAGCGGGAGAATCCAGGAAACTCGTATTTCGCGCCGCTGGGCCGCTGGTACGCCTAGCCTTCATGGCTCCGAAGAGGCTTCGTCAACCGTGTGGTTTCCTTTAAGATTGTCGTCGCGACATCATGCCTACGCGGTGTGGCGGGACAAGCGCTCGCTTTCCCTCGCGACTCCCACACCCCCGCACGCGCGCGCTCACACTCTCCTCCTGGCTGGCCGAGCCGGCCGCGTCGGCCGGTCCGCACAGCTCGCGCCGTCAGGCCAGGCCGTCTGCCGCTCGCGCCGACGGCTGATACGTCACTTCCGCCGGCCCGCAATGGCCGCGTTTTGCCCAGTTTCGTTTTCAAAATCGTTGATTTTTGCTGGTCGCTTGCGTCGTAATTACGCACATTTTAGGCGTCATACTTCGTACATCGCGGTCTTTTTAGTCATACTATGCAGGAACAGTGATTTCGCGCGGTCGAAATTTTGAGTGCAGTTGGCCTTGAAGAGTGTAAGGGAGAATAAAAGTATTTCCAAGGGGAAGAAATCGATTCAGGGCCTCTAATTTTTTGAGCTGGTCACAGTAATTTTTACGGAATTTATTTTCAGGATTAATGGAAAAAGGGCCTAAACTTTGGCTACTGATAATTCTATTTGTTTCATTTCATTTGCAGGGTTTAGGAAAGCCACAGCTAAATACAAGAGGTAAACCTAATGAAATGCAGAGGGAAACTTGTGCTTCCATCAAAGGGGGTGCAAGCTGGCCAAGAAGAATGCAGCCATTGACCCGTCGCCATAACAAAGCGATTTGCTGCCACCCTAATTCGCCTGCACGCGCAGCAGTTTTTGTAATAAAATGTGGAAGGTAAGCGGTAAAGTGTTTGTCAGCGTTTCTGGTGCAGATTGCTGCTGTTAACTGAAGTTCATTATACATGCCATCCATGTGGTCATAAGCTCAATCCATATATAGCCATATATAATATTAGGCCACCATATATGGCTTACTCATGTATGGTCTCACCCATATATGGCCACGTCAGGAATTGGGCATATAAGGCTTTATATGGCCCTATATGGCCCACCCATATATGGCCACATATGCCCAATTCCTGACGTGGCCATATATGGCTATTTTTATATACGGCCTTATATCGCATTTTCGTAAGGGTTACGAATTCATGACCCTCGGGCTTAAAAAGCACCGTGCGCCAATGTTAAGAGTTTTAGAAATTCATCAAAATCCCCTAACGGTCAAGTTTGCTTGTTTTAGAAATATTGGGCATGTTTAGTGAAATGAAAGCCAAACCAGAAATGCATTTTATTTTATCTAGAGTTCGTTAAATGGCTGTAGCGGTCTTCCGTGAGAGAACTTCATTTTTAAAAATTTCAGTACAGAAGTGACATATTTCCGAAATAAGCAAACTAGGCCGTTTTTAGCATTTTCATGAATCTGCAAACCTTTTCCCACTAGTGCACGATAGTTCTGTTCTGTTTCTAAAGATATGCAGATGCCTTGAAAGTGTACATTTGTGAATATAAGTGCAGTGTAGTTTGTAAATAGATGTTCAATAAACCCTGCAGCTCTTGGACGAGCGTTTAGTACACATTGGATTTTCAACTTTTAGTATGTCCAAAGAAACATGAAAGATGTCATCATTGCCTAACACATGGATGTGCTTTGAAATCAGTAATTGAAAATTTAAATCTCTTGGGTATTCATTCCAAAATAGGCCAAATTTGGCTTTCCTGTGGCCACCAAAATACGCGTACGTTTAAGAATTAAGAATACAAAGAAATCAGGGTGCATCTGAGTTAAAGTTTTTCTATTTGTTGCTACTGAAATTGAAACCACAACTTGCTTAACGCGCATGAGTAGAACAGATTTCCGCATCCTTGAGGCTATCGCTCAACGTAATACTCCTAACACGTGCTAACCCTAAAAATAGTACGGGTGCTTCCACCCAACAGGCATTATAATTCGAAGGCTAGAAAAAGCCCAGCCATCCGTCGTGGGTATGACGCGATGGCGCCCCGCGCTCTACTAAACTGCATTGACCATGAAGATTGTATAAAGTACGTAAGCCGGGGTAAGAAATACATCAAAATACTGAAGTTTTACCGAGCTTAACGTTATTTAAGAGCCGGAAATTTCCCATTGATAGTCGCGAATATTGTCCGTGTGTCGAGGGTATCATGCCGTACATGTTAAAGAAATCGCATAGCTGCAATTGTGGCTAAAATAACTGCATTATCAGGTTCTATGAGTCTCTTTGCATCCATAACATCAGCTATGCTTTCTTTTTATTGCGATACGAAGCGCGAAAGTTGACAAAACACCATTTCGAGGAGCGTTGCAGCATACACGGCTTTCGTTTCATGATGATGATTAAGGCCCTCCCTTTGTATCGGGACGTCGGTTGTCACCAACCATGGAGGAAAAAAAAGCTTAGGAGAGGCCCCCAGCCTTTCCTCCATGCCCCCAGCTATCCCCGCGCATTGGCAAAAGTGTGGAGGAAGTCACGTGTTTTCGGCGGCCATTGGAAGTCGTGTTAGCAACGGCGTCCTAGCAACAGCCCGCCCGCCGTTCGCCAGTCATGGAGGAAAGGCAGCGCCTGCCTTGTCCTCCGATTGCGAAGATTGCTGCTTCGCTTTGCTGCGCTGTGGTCTTGCGGAACTCGAAAAGGATGCTGCGAGTTGCGACAGCTGCGCCGATGTGAATATGTCATTTAATTTCTACTTGCAAGTGCACCTTGTACCGCGTCAAGCTTTTGCTCCGGTCGCGATCACGACGCGCCTATTGAAGTGCAGATATCGTGAACGCGCCGTCCCGTCGTACGCGCGGACACCCGTCAGGTAGATTTTCGGGAAGTAATACACGGTGTGCAGTACGTAGGCGACTTGCAACCGAACGATTCGCAACTCAATTTTTTGGTTATCGCCGCTGCAATATATAGTTTGCTAGGCCGGCAATGCGCGGCAGTGCCTTTGCAACTGTTACAAGGTAGATTCCCAGTTGATATAATTCCGTCGTCCTATTACCTTAGTAGGTGTCCGTCTGTTGACTGGAAGAGTGCTGGATCTGGAATCTGGATCTTTTTGTGGTCTCGCTCTGGATTTCGCTTTTCAACGCTTCATATACTGCGAGGTTAGTGTATGAACGTTTTCAACTGATATCACCTTGAATTTATTGACACTGAGACAAGTTGAAACTTGGCGAAAAAAAGTTTATTGACGCCACCCACCCTCTCATTTTTTTTACTCAATAAAACGTTTTTCCTCCTCCTCCTCCTCCTCCTTCGCAAAAAATTCTATCGAAGGCACGCGAACAACGGTAAAAACATTCCACAATTTTTTAGCGTGAAATCTGCATGAAGTACTGCTTACCTATATATATATATATATAACGGCCGTTTAATTGACTAGTCATCTCTGGGATTGCCAGTGAAACTGCAACGCAAACTTGGGCACTTTCCAGTCCGGTAGCCGCACGGCGTTCGCCCACTGTTTGCGGCGTTCTCCATCGCTTGGGAACCTATAAACGGCGGCGATTGCAAACAAAGGATGAATGCACACCAATGTACAGCAATACTTGTCAGCGGAATGATGCACTAACCGGTGGAAAGTGACGCCCCATTCCTTGGGTACCGATCGCGACTTGCAGCCTGGCACCGAGCATTGCGGCATTGTTAGAGCGAGCCGCTTCGCAAACCTGCTGCGGCCACACTGAAGACGTGTAACAGTGTAACCGCGCGTTTAGGTTCACGGTCACGCGCTGCAAAACGGCCTTCTACCTGCCTATCAGCTGATTTCCGCCGGCTCGGCGCTGGCAGATGCAGACGACAAGAGAGGCGATACAGGACGGAGGAGGCGGAGAAGGTGCACCGAGAGAGAGAGGCAAAAAGAGTCCGCCAATGGCATGGAGGGCCAATGGTCCGCCATTCGACTTCCAGAAATGGCGTTTCCGGCTGCGCTGGGTGTGACGTCAGGGCCTCTCCTAAGCTTTTCTTTCCTCCATGTCACCAACTGACTTGCCTGTGTTATATACGTCTTTGCCATCACCTTCCCTAACTTAATGGGTTATCCCCACCCCCAGTTTTCAACTCCCATTACTTCCCCCCCCTTCCTGCCCTTGCTCTCCTGTTTACCACTCCCCCCCCCCCCTTTCCGTTCTAAATTATAATTCGGTATATTACTCATCATACGTCCCACTCTCTTCCCTACTTTTCTTCCCCCACCACTCCAGCCGCCTCTTCGTCACCTGTATGACCTTGAAGTAGAGGCTCCCTCTCACACCAAATCCCAAAGCCTCCGTCAACGTCGCTTCCCCATCGCCCTGTCGCGGTCGTATCTCTGCGCAGTCTATGACAATATACCCTACAGTTTCCCGATCCCTGCCGCAGCATACACAAGTTTCTTCCTGTTACCTGTAGTTAGTTGTGCATGCCCGTGTTCTCAGACACCCTGCCCGTGCTTCAAAAAGCAATGCACTGCCTCGCGTATTGCCAGTTTCCAGTTTCTCTGATGTATAAGACTCCAGGGGTTTTTTTCCCTTCCATTCTCTGCACCCGATTCGTCGTCTCTGCTGCTTTCTTTTACCTGCTTTTTAACTGCTGCGTATACCCCACCCTCCCCTACCAAATTTACGTACCGCTTGGTCAGCTGCCTGGCCCTCTGTCTCCACAGCGTGTCCATGTTCCTCATATACCCTCACCCTCACGGCCCATTTTTTCTCCTCCATGTCACGCAGCCTCTCCTCAAATTTTATCTTGCTCTGCGCCTCCCTTGCCTCAAAAGACGATGTGATGCGGGTTGTTGTGTGGATGAGAAGGTCAAGTTTAACTGACGGAGAAGAAGCGAGGCACGTGACGTCAGACAAGGACAGACTATTCACGGGACAGAATTAGAAAAATACACAAATTAACTAGGAACTAATCTAATCAGATGACTAGATGTCCGACAAGACAATGTTCTTAACTCAAAAGAGTTCCCGGTCACGTCTGGCAGTACTTGGCGGCAAGGCGCTGTGGCGGTACACTTGGTTGGTGTGATGGCTGCAGGCGCTGTCTCCTTGACGCTGGCGCTGGCCGCCGCAAAGTCGGGTCCCGTGCGCTAGGCTCGGGGCGCTGCCGCGGTGCCCCTGTCGATGCCGGTGCTGCGGCTGATGAGCGATTCGGCCCGGGTGCTCCGTGGCCAGTCTCGGCTGACCTACCTCGATGTCTGCGGGGAAGATGCGGCTCGTAACGTAGGTTCCCCGAACGTTCTCGGGCTCGTAACGGAGGTTCCCCGAACGTTCGCGTCCGGCAGGTCGCTCCTCGAACCTCGTTCCTCCAGCTCTCGTACCACGACCATCCGGCTTTCCTCTTCCTCGCTTTTTTTCTCTTTTCCCACGCGATCTTTTTTCGCCACCGCATGCCCACCTCTTCCTGGTTACTTCGATCAGCCGACCCCTGTCTGGTGAGCAGCGCCTCCTCACAATTGCCTCCATCGAAAGAAGTGTTTTGGGGGAAAACACTTCCGGTGAGCACTAGGTTGGCTGGTAACGGTCCTTGATGGTACTGGTCTGTTTGCCCACACGCACTTCAGTTCCAGTGGCTAATAGCACTACCACACTTGTACGTCCGACACTATCACTTTCATCACTATCACACTCTAGAGCAATAAACTTAAATGCACAGAAACACTAAAAATGCACGAACATACTGGCAAACAACAATTCTACGGGCCGGAGCCCTTCCATGCCCTCATTGAAGGCAACTCAAGTAGCTCGCACCCACGTCACTAGCCGAAGACTTGAGACACAGAATTCACATTCTTAGCAGAAGAGGCTCAACGCTAGCATCGTTGTATACATAAGGCGAGCAAGATGCAGACAGGGCAAAAACTGATGATACGCCAGTTATAGTCATTGCACGAAACGGCTCTCGTCGAACCGAAAATTCGGTAGACTGCTGAGCCTCATGTCACGACGGTTGAGGAATCGTTTCACTTCAGCGTGCACGTCTCGCCTGTAATATTCTGTCTTGACTCTGTATACAGTCTTTTGGGCATCTTTGCGGCACGCCAACAAACGTTACCGTCCGAACCGATTCGGGTGTTCTCGGTGTGGCTTAGGCAAGACCAAATGGTTAAGCCTTTCTCCGGAAGGTACTTTGTGCCCACCCCCCTCCCCCCCTCAAGAAATCTTGGCGTGTCGTTGTCAAGGATCTTCCCTCTGGTCAAGCTGCGCGACGAACTGGTTTTGGTTGACGTCAAAGCAATTTTCCATCCCATTCATTGGCTGTTCTTTGACCGATTTCACCAGATCTGGTTTAAGCCTTCCTGACCTAAATATGTCGGGTTGCGGAACATCCTCCTTGAGTGTTTCTTTTTCTTCTTTCGTTAAATGGGCCTTCTCCCTTGTCGTGTGAGGACGAAACATCATTTCCACACAGGAGTTAGACATCGACGCACCCTCCACATTTCCTATAACCAAGTCGTACAGAGGATCTTGCATACATTATGCGGCGAGTTTTCCCGAAAGAAACGGAGTTTCGACCTCGATGTCTGCTTCCGAAAGGAACTTGATGGTTCTGTCTAGGAGGAGGACAGGGCTAATTTTTCCTGTGAAGTTTTTGGCAGGAACCAAGTTTTTTCGACAATCACGGTGTTGCACCCGGTGTCTCGAAGCACACTAACAGTCTTGCCTACTAGGCGTCCTTCAACAAGAGGTAGGTCACACAGGGATGTCAGACATTTTTCTCTGGCCGTATTTACGGCAGGTATTTTTTCGCCAGTCTCCAGAGTGACAAATTTCCGAACATCTACCCTGGGCTGTGCCACGCACGATGCATGCAGTTCTTCGTCTTCCTGCTGGTAGTAATTATCAGCCCTATGGCCAACCTGCCCGCATTTCCAACAGGATCTCGTTCGCTTCCAGCACTCCGCAGCTGTGTGCCCCTGTTTGTCACAAACGAAACATTCCTTTTCCGGTCGGGAGTTTCCTTTCCTTTGAGGCGAGTTTTTTCCGCTGTACTCATGGTTGGGTTTATCCTCCATGCAAGCTGTTGACCGTGAGTCAAGGCTCCGTTGTCCTTGCGCGTCTAGGTAATTATCGGCAGCTACCACCGTCTCTTCCAACTTGACGCAATTTCTTTCTTTCAAGAAGATTAACAAGTTTTTAGGGCACCTGTTCATAAACTGCTCGGTGATAATTTTCTCTCACAGGCCCGCATAAGTCTTTTCAACTCGGCCTGTCTCCATCCACCTGTCAAAGTATCTGGAGAGCCTAGCTGCAAGTTGGCGACCAGTTTCACCCTCCTCCGGCACCGACCCTCGAAACTTATCTCTGTAGCCTTCTGCGGTGAACCAAAATCTTTGCAGTAAAGCTCCTTTGACCTTTTCGTAGTCTAATGAATCCTCTGGAAACAGGCGACCGACTACCCTAAGGGCTTCACCAGTCAGGCACGAACTAATTGTGGTTGCCCACTTCTCTTTCGGCCACCCCTGATCAGTAGCGACACGCTCAAACCTCTGGATATAAGCGTCCAGGTCGTCTCTGGAGTCGTTAAAAACGGGAATGAGCTTACGGGGGCTGATAACGTCTGAGCTGCTCGCTCCACGAGCTCCTCCGTCACCGCTGTCGTTGGCATCTGGCGCGTGAGCTCGGGTCTCCTCGAGTCGTAGCTTGCGATCTAGCACTTCCCGTTACAGCTCGAGTATTTGACGCTCGGCATCCCTCGCAAGCGCTCTTTCCTGTCTCGCATCCTGTCTTTCCTTTTCCATCTCTCTCTCGACCCATTCCTTCAGCTTACTGCCCACCAGGCCTAACTCTTTTCCCACTGCGAGCAATTTGTCCATGTCCATTCCGGCGCCAAGTGCTCTCCTCTCCGCCGCAAAAATTCCCTCCTCGACTCTCTGGAAGTTACGCAGAGAGTCCTTTCGCGGACGCCATTTTTATGATGCGGGTTGTTGTGTGGATGAGGAGGTCAAGTTTAACTGACGAAGAAGCGAGGCACGTGACGTCAGACAAGGACAGACTCTATTCACGGGACAGAATTAGAAAAATACACAAATTAACTAGGAGCTAATCTAATCAAATGACTACATGTCCGACAAGACAATGTTCTTAACTCAAAAGAGTTACCGCTCACATCTGGCAGTACTTGGCGGCAAGGCGCTGTGGCGGTACACTTGGTTGGTGTGATGGCTGCAGGCGCTGTCTCCTTGACGCTGGCGCTGGCCGCCGCAAAGTCGGGTCCCGTGCGCTAGGCTTGGGGCGCTGCCGCGGTGCCCTTGTCGATGCCGGTGCTGCGGCTGATGAGCAATTCGGCCCGGGTGCTCCATGGCCAGTCTCGGCTGAGCTACATCGATGTCTGCGGGGAAGATGCGGCTCGTAACGTAGGTTCCCCGAACGTTCTCGGGCTCGTAACGGAGGTTCCCCGAACGTTCGCGTCCGGCAGGTCGCTCCTCGAACCTCGTTGTTGTTGTTGTTGTTGGTCAAAAAAAAAATGGCTCGTACCCACTCAGGGGGATTGGCCAGGAAATGGGCGCTAACTGAGAGAAGAGGAAAAACTAATTTGGATTAAAAGAAGAAACGTGAATAAATACGTTCCTCCAGCTGTCGTGCCACGACCGTTCGTCTTTCCTCTTCTTCACTTTTTTTCTCTTTTCTCACGCGATCTTTTTTCGCCACCGCATGCCCACCTCTTCCTTGTTACTTCGATCAGCCGACCCCTGTCCGGTGAGCAGCGCCTCCTCCCAGACGACCAGCCCATATTTCCCGTGTACTGCTTCATTCGTAGTGTTGCTGTGGGCCTACCTACCACCTACCTACCGCCCTCTGATTTACCTCCAGGCCCGCTTGGGTCTCTTGTTTCAGCCATCGGCTCCGCGCGCCGCGGTTCGGCAAAATACGGCGAAACGGCCTCTTCGGAATTACGCTCTCTCCGGGCGATTGGGACGGCAGGAGCAACGGCGCGCCGCCGTGCAGCCGATCGCGGAGCCCATGTGCGAGGCCGCCGGCGGCTCTGAATAAGCTCCTACTCTTGCGTGACGGACGACATTCAGCAGAGTTAGGAAAAGGCTGGACCTACAACAGCTCCGCTGTTAAAATCAAACGCATGTCATCAAAAATTGAAAAAATCACTCAAAGTACACGCTTGCTGTATATTTTCTTGCTATAAGAGTGCTGCTAGCATGATCGCTATAACACCCAGCCTCTACTCGCTTTCTAAGGATGATATAATTTTTCCTATAGGTCATTGGTTCACCAGGAGAGACATTTTGCGCCTGATCCTCGGGTTTTTAAGGGACACACGCCTCGGTGACTCCTGGTGATTTCCCGCGCATAGCGGCGAGAAGGTGCTGATCAAGTGACTCTTGGTGATTTCCCACGCAAGCGGCAAGAAGGTGTTGATCGATGAACAATTGTCGGCATATCATGCAAGGCTAGATCCATCCATTTATAAACATCATCACCACCACCATCATCACTAAGGACGAACAAGGAACACCGTGTTGAGGAATCATAAGCCTCACGGCGGCCATATTCTGAGTCTGTTAACATCCACTCCACGTGTTTTGTCAACTCGGTTGAGTTGAGCTAGGATACGCATGCGAAAATCATTTTCGAGGATTTTCTTATTGTTCCTCGGTTTCTCGTAAGTAATGCACTTAAAAATGTGTGAAGAAGGAACTGGACCTTGCTTTCCCGTACAGGCAACTCGAGCATCTCATACCAGGCAAATCTGATTCACTGAACATCTTTGTAAGATGTGTCGCCTCGCCCGCCTCTCAGAAACATCGCATTCACATGGCGTTCGCATTCGCATTCTTAGAAAGTTCTAGACATTTCCCCGTATCTTACTTTTCTGCCTCCATCGCAAAACCGGCTCGGTGTCAAACCTGCGTCCTCGGTACCAGCAGCGCAACGTCTGATCCACCGCGGCGGGAACGCACGAATCTACGTCGAAGCAAATTCCTTCCTGATCCTGCTACGGACGTAACAATAATAGAAATTCTGAAAGTCCAACATGGCGGCGTCAGGACGTCGTAAATCGGTTGCCTTGAGGGTCGGCTCCATCACGCGACAGTTTAAAAAATTCAAGCATCTCCACGAAGTGAATCATGAAGAGTGGGCGAATCACCAGGGATCGTTCTTACTATAAATCACGCGTGAGAGCGCTTACTGCTACTAAAGCGATTTCCAATTCAATACAATACAATACAATTTAATCCAATCCAATCTATTTCAATCCAGTCCAATCCAATCGAAATCCAATCCAATCCAATGCTCTTCTCGCATGCGCAGCACGGCTCTCAAGAAGCACTCTATCTCTCTCTAACCTTTTGTGAACCTTTTTACTTTGTTCTTGTTCACCTTTTGTGAACCGTTTGCTGAAAGATTTTTCGATTTACACGTTGCTGTGCCGTGAGCACGGGCGCCGGACGGCGTACAAGCCCCTAAAGGTGGCCTTAATTTGCGAACACTGCCGCGGAGATGTAGATCGGAGCAATGTAACATTCGTTGCAATCCTTCAGACGCTCTAGCGTACGCTGCATTTCATTCCTGAACGGGGGATCGAGGCAGGTGGGGGTGTCAGAAAAGGAAACGCCTAAAAAAGCAAAGAACAAAAGAAAATTTACAAAAGTTAAGAATACGACGATTTTCAGATTGCGTCGTACTTCACATAACTTTCCGATCCCTTTGTCCACTTTTTGCCTCCCTGATATTCCAAACCGGCTGATGTTCGGGGTAAGAGCATACAACATCGAAGCCATAAGGGGTTGGCGTGTGCATGGCTTATCGACACAAAAACATTCATCGGTAGTCATTGTTTGCAGACAGGCAGAGCTGAGTTCGTCTTTCGTTCACCACTCCGCCACAGCGCACGCTAATGCTCAGACAGCTTCGTGAAAAATGTACGCGACAATTGCGACAGTATTTCGAGTATTGCACGCATTGAGAGCATAAAGCCAGCATAAAACTTTCTCGTAGCTGCCACATGCAGTTAAGCAATTAGTGCAATGTTAGTTAAATTACTTATTTGCCCCACTACCACTTTCAAATTCTCCACGTCCGTGTGTCTATAGCACGGTCAGATGTGCTCATTTAGCTCCATAACACTACTTTTAATATAGGCTTAACTGGAAAATGCATGATACGTATGACAATCTCAATTTGAAGCCTTTATAACCAAATGAAAACTGCTCATTTCTTGTTTAAGTACAAAAATGTTGCAGTTCTGTGGATGATTTGTAATGTACGTTTTTAATCGGTGTTCTTTAAAGTTCTAGAAACAGTCCCCTCGAACATCAAATAACTTAAATTTGATTTTTATATGAGTTATATATTTTTTGGTTTTCCTTTGTGATCGTCAGGCTCTTATCCACTCACATTTCTATTGGCCCAGACATCACTGAGAGTTCCGTGTTTATCTTTTGGCAGTGTCGCCAGTGTAGCGTGCTCGAAATATACTATTTTGCAGCCTCCAGCTGGCCAATTCAGTAAAAAATTATCAGTTGCTTAGCTCGGCTATGCCAGGATATACGTAGCGTGAGCTAAGGTTCAGCTGGTTATTCTTAGCTTTCCTGGTTGTCTAGCATTAGCACGATTATCATGATTACTGCTGCTTCAATGACACACACACGGTATACGCATTACGTCACACATGTATATTTATCACGCGGGTCCGGCGTAGCGTCACCAATCGCCCCAGAGCTAAGCTGGTTCCACAGCCGCACACCGGTGTTGCTGCGACGCACGAGCCATTGGTTCCACACCCGGCCACCCCTGGCATGATCATCAAGTGGACTGGGCCGCCACGTGCTGAACGGTGGTCGGCGAAGACGCTGCGTGGGGTGCGTGAGAGACGCCGGGCAGCGAGCAACGTTCTGTGCGCCGTGGGACGTCACTGCTCCTCGCGCATGCTCAGCACGGCTCTCCAGGAGCCACGCGAAACTTCTTAACCTCGGCCAATGTAGCTCACGCAGTGTTGTACACGTTCCTCTAAAATAGGAACGAAAGCTCGTTCCTCCTTCCGTCCCATTTTTGAATCTAGTTCCCGTTACAAGTTCCTATATTGAGAAAGGAACGCGTTCCAGTTACACTTCTAACATTGTAACGTGTCGTTAAATTAACGTTACATTTGATTATTTACATTAAAATCCGGTTTCGGATAATCCGGAGGCGAAAAGAAGTGATCCATTTAACACTGACATCGAACTACGTATACAGTAAAGCCCGCTTATATCGAACACGGATATATCGAATTATTGCCTATATCGAACCCTTGTATAATTCTGGTAAAATTACATGCATTTGAAACTTTTTATATCGAACTCGATTTCGCTCACAATGGATATATTGAACTCTCCCGCGCGCGATTTTTCCCTCTCCTCAGGCATGCGGCAGGCTTTCCCGCAATACATCGGCGCGCAGCGGTGGCGCTGGTGTCGCTTGCGACTCCCGCGCGAGCTCGGGCGCGTCCCTACCGGAAGTGGCAGCGTGGAGCAGATCCACGCATGCATGCCGTTGGAGCCGAAAACGCCACATTGGGCGCTGCAGGCTGTGGTGTCACCGAACTTCAAGTCCGCGACACTCGCTGCGCGCACTTGCTTGGTTCGCTGGGTTCTCCGCTATTCGCTTGTTGTTGTTGTTGAACACGTTTATTTCACATTTTGAAGCCAATTTAAGGCTGCTGTGAAAGAAAAAAAAGAGGTAAACGTTTCGTCGTTTGATCACTGGCTTCGGTCGTGACAGGCTGTGGTTCTGGCAGTGTGTCCGAGCCGGGAACCGGTGGCAGGAGCTTCTTCATCATCCATAAACTGGTTTAGCGACCGCCAAAGTTCGTTGGCGACCGCTGCAGTTGTACACGGGGGTGGTGCAGCCCAGCTCTGAAAGGAGTTCGGCCTTATCTCACTCGGGAGTGAGGCCAGGGCCCGAGCTCTGGGAGCCGAGTACAGCGGGCAGAACCACAGGAGGTGTTTCAGGTCAGCCCGGGTTCCACATGGGCTGCACATTCCAGTGTTGGGTTGGTCGAGGGAACGGCTGCTTTCCTTGCTTCAGAAGCGCTGCAAAAGGTAGGGGGTAAGGAGGGTGCCAGTCTGTACCCGCCGGAGCGTAACTTGCTGCCAGCGGGTAGCAGCCTTGCGAGGAAGTGGAGGGATATTAAGTGGATTGCACGCGCTGCGTAGAAAGCTGCGTCGGTGCTGCTTGGCAAAAGAAACCGTTATGACGGGATCTAGCCACTGATTGTGTGTCTCCACGTAGTCGGCTAACCGGCTGGAAAATCGCTCGGGTGGTTTCGACTGCGCGGATAGAAGTAAAGCGCGCGCTAGTCGGTGGGCCCGGTCGTTTCCTGGTATTCCGGAGTGTCCTGGGATCCAGTGTACGTGAAAGTCGTGTCCCAGAGCACGGAGGTAGCTAACTTGGAGACGAAATTTCTTGACAACGACGGTAGTAGTGCGAGTGTTTTGGCAGGCACGATAGGCTTCCTGCGAGTCCGTGTAGACTCGGTAGTGATGGGAGCAATCTTCCCCCGTTTGGTGTTGAGCCAAACTGGTGCTCGGCAAAATCTACAATGGCGCACAGTTCTGCAAGGGAGCTGCTGACGGCTTCACGGGTGAGGTGGAGTTTGTTTCCTCGCGTTGTTGCATCATGGCTTGTCCATGCCGTGGTGAACATTGGCTGCTGCTCCTGCTCACCGATTGCTGCATCTACAAAGATGACATGGGTCTTGCGAGTAAGGTCGTTGCCATCGATGAGTTGCCTTGCTTGGGTGTCGTGTCTTCTTGCGAAAGCTTGTCTCCTTGCCGTTTGCTTGTATCCATGCTTGTCTCCGCTCTGTCGAAGACGCCGAGGACTCCGGACCGCTTCCGAGCACGAGCGAAGCCGTAGCTGCCGTGGTCCTGCTACGACGATACTGCAGTGTCATTGAGGGCAGCGGTCTTGTGCTTGTCGACTGCTTAGATACCGTGGAGCAAGCAATCACCAGCAACGCGTTGCGCTCCAAGAAGCAGGCTACACTCACGCAGTTCTTCTGCCCCAATAAATTAATGTTTTCTTTCCGAGAAAGTGTCGTATCAATAGTGAACTGCAGGGTGGTAAGAGCTCAGCGTTAGCTCGTGACTCCGTCGGCAAGATTGCTCTCATATAAGTTTTTTTTGCTTCACTTTCTATATCAAATTTTTGCTATATCGAACTATTTTACAATCCTCGCGCAGTTCGATGTAAGCGGGCTTTACTGTATTATACGAATATGAACACCGCCGGCCGCAGATTAACTGGAGATACAAGAATTCAACGAAACGCTCCTAGACGAATTTTTCCGGGGAGCACCAGACTACCCCAGACATCTTTAACTGCAAGTGTGGCGCTCGTCTATTACAAGTGCGACACATATGGCGCTTCCAACTTGGTTCTTCAAAGGCGCAGTTAGGATACTGCGCTTCAGGTGGTGAAAAGGAAAGTTACTCACATGCACGAACATTGTTGTCTTGCATAAGAAACCGCATCGAAAGGCACAATGCAGAGGCAATTAATGAATGCTGATTCATTATTACAGTATGAGTGAAAAAAGAATGTCCAGAATACATATTCGCAACTTAGTAGAGTCGTTTGTTCGAACTGAGCAAGAGCTTCATCTCGATGTTGGTGTCGGACAGACGAACCCGTTTTTTTTCGTCAACACTTCGTTGGCAATGTTGAAGAGCCGTACCACCAAAGCTTTTGTGGGTACTACCGTGTTGTACTTGAGATAAGTTGGTTCAGTCCCTTAGACCCCAGAGACTGCCTCCGCAAACGCTCATAGGCGTGAGCTAGCATACAGCCCGCGCTCTCCGTGGACAGTGGTTGTACATTTTGTTTGACGACCGTTGAAACACTGTGTGGTGTCGTGCGCATAACTTTGAGCATTCTTGATTGCTTCTTATATTGTGGCACGCGCTAGCATCGGAGCCAAAGCGTCAACAGCAGAGCTACAGAGTGTTACTCTGCCGGATTGAGAGTTCATGGTCGCCTTTTTGCCGCAGCCTTATCCGCTGTAACTTTATGCTACAGTTGCTAAGTTTGGCCTCTGGCTTTTCGTTGTAGGAGCGGAGTAACTCTGCGCACGGCAGCAGCCACCAGCTTAGGGTTTTCAACTCTTCAATGAAGGAAGTCGGGACGGGGGAAGGAGGGGGGGGGGAGGTAGCTTACTCTACACAGAGAGACAACGAAATCAGTTTTCTTTGTGGCAGTATCTTCCAGACAAATTCATTGTTTCTTTGTTGTTGCGACCTCTTGAAGGGGTACTTCACCTGGCTACTTGCTCCTCACCACAATTGCTCTTGCCGGAGAATGGGTAATATTGTCGCACTTCACGTGGAAGTTCAGCTTTACCTGAAGCCTCTGGCTGGACAAGTTCGCGCTAACTTTGTGTTCCGAAACGCGACGCGCCTTTTTGAGCGTGCATTGGATCACAAAAATAAATACTAGCTGGGTGGTCTGGAAGAAATCCCTGAGATATGGTCGGCGCGGGACTCGGGGCGTTGCATGAAAAGTCAGGACAGTCCCCCAAAATCCGTCACGGTTGGTAACCCTTCGTGAGTATACGCTACTCGGCTCGCCATGGGTGCCCGGCTGAAGCCCTGGTCGGAAACGGTCCGTAACAATTCGTCGCACTGCTATGATGCGAAGGAAAGGTGGCGCAAGAACTCCCAGCCAAATTCCAAAACCAATCGCAAAGAAAACCTGGCAGTGCACACATCACGAAACCGATTGGCCGCTCGGTGCGTGAAAAAGTTTACGGCGACGCGTTCGAGCACCATGGCCGTGGCGTAGGGCGGTAGAACGTCTGAGGTGAGATTCGGCTTGCAGCTCTCAGGGAAGATTGCTGTTGCGCATGAGATCAGATAGCTCTCGCATCGCTTTGGGTGGCAGCGGCAGTATTTCAAGAATATCAGGCTCAAAACAAGACGCCTCGTTCTTACACGCGGGGAATGCACGCTGGCCACCCGGATGTCCATTGACAGAGAGCAGAGACGTCTCTTACGGCCCCTTCGGCTGGCACGGCTGCCTGTACTGTAGATAACGTAACGTGTGCGATGAACACGGTACAGTCACGTCTTCTCCTGCTCGGATTTTGCGTTCCACTTTCATGCACAAAAGAAGAGGTCGCGGCAGAAGACGAATCAAAGGGGCACCAAAGCACCTGTCTCATGCGCATCTGCAGCCGGTGTGGGGACAAGGCCGTGCGCACCCGGTGCAGCCTGCCCGACAGGCTGGGAGCCGCAGCGTGGTTATTCTTCTGTGGTTGACCTTCGAGGAAGCACGTTCTGCGAAAGGGCGGGCAAATTGGGCAGCTTAAAGGAAGATAAACACAGTAGTCCATGGCCCGTGGCCTTTTGTACTAGCATCAGCGCCCTAAAGCCTTGGCATTCAAAGCAGCCAAATTCTAGCGATGGAAAGTTTCCAGAGGGAGCTCTGTTCCCTCAACCATTCCTTCGTAAATGTAACGAGTTACCGTTACAGTTCCACCCACTCCTAATGGAACGGTGGCGTTCCTCTGTTCCTCCAAAAAGGATTCTAGGAACGCCGTTCCTTGTAACGCCGTTCCGTACAACACTGAGCTCGCGCTACAAAAATATGGCCTAAATACTGAGTGAAACTTAAGCGCGAACAGACACAGGGACGAGAAAGGGAAACGAAACCAGCGCCGCGTTGGCCCCCATCATCGCCCTGTGTGAGTGCAAAGCGCGGGTCAATGGCTGGTACCTCAGAAGACGACTGTGCCCACCAGAGGTTCGGAGCCTCTTCTGCTTCTTACCCTCTTCGGACTCTCATTCGACAAGGGTGTGCAAGATGGTTCGAGCAGAGTGCAGGAGACAGAAGCGGCACTTCAGAGACTGTCTCAAAGTGGCCTGCGTGTCCCCCTCTTCGGGGAAGCTGAATGTGGGCTTGTTTCGCAAGTGGAGCTCGCACACCGAGGGACTGACCGAACTCGTCTAGAACACTTTCCGTCCAACGCTGCCAGTCGTAAAAAGGAATGCGCCTCCCGAAGGTAAACTCGTGGTGCTGGGAAACGTCTCCTTGGACGCTCGTGAGGAAAGTGTGTTAAAGCTTCGAAAAAAATCGTCCCTGTGTCTGTTTGCGCTTAAGTTTCACTCATGGATGTTCACAAACTAGCTCGTCTCCCCATTTTGCTAAATACTGACTAGCTTTTCGTACGTTCTCATGTAGTTTTTTTTCCAGCTTCTGCGAGTCTCAACTACGGTGTGTGCTCTGCACGCTGTCGAACGTTCTACGCAACGGAATTCTGTCGTAGGGATGGTTTTTGCATGCATCTTGAATTCCCTTGGCACTGCAAGCGGGGCATATTGTTGGTTTACTCCGCCGCCGATGGGTCTTATGCTGCACCACGCGAGTGAGCGTGCACTGTTTGTTAGATCGGCATCCGCAAGTTGTGTCGGTCCTGTAAAACTCTCGTGCATCAATGCATGATGAAACGTAAGGGCCCTCGACAGGGCAATACGTGTTGTCTTGGTGGAATTTAGCACCCAATTCTATTCCACACTTGAGGAAATTTAACACGAAGGGGCCACACTGTAGAAAATAAACCATTTTTTACCTGTCTGCTTGTTGCCGGTGAATTTAAGGTAATCGCTCCAAGGAACGTTTCTAGCTCAACGACAGCGTTAACCATGTTGGTCGCGAATACAAACCATGGCCCATGCCGTGCAACTATTACACTTAGGCAGCGAAAATTTTGAAGAGGAAAATTAGCCAGGTTGATTTGAAATATGCGCTGCAATATTTCGCTAGTATAGTCCGTCTGACCCATCTTGTTCACATGAATTTTACACTACCTTTAGGGAGTGTGTTGCCTCAGAGCGATGCCCTATCGTAATTCCAGGGCACCGCTTTACCTGGGTTAACACGTTCAATAAATAGCGGCTGGTTCACGTCGCGCAAAACAGCAGCTCTGCGCAAACCCACAATCGTTTGGTATACAGGGTGTCCCAGCTATCATGCACCAAGATTTTAAAAAAGAGTAATGGCGTAACTCGAAGAAAACCTAGTGGATAATGTTTGCAGTACTGTGGAGAAGCGGACAGCATTTTTTCCATTAATGAGACTTAATTAATTAATTGAAATTAATTATCTAACTCGCGAAGTACTGTCCTAATCACTAAAGTGTCAATGAGGCACTTGCAGGTACCCACGAGGGGCATCTAACAGCGGTATTTTGAGCGACGAACTAATTGCGTACACATTTATTCTGACTGATAAAGAAAACCCGCGAGATATGAAAAATACCACGTGACATCGCGTCCGCTCGCATCGTAAAGCAACGCCCTCAAACAGGCTGCCTCTGAGTTAGCCAGAATGAAATAAACAAAAGAAAGAAAGAAGAAATCGCCACCGAGTCTGTGCCTTATCTGCCCACGCGCCTTATCAAGGTGATGCGCTGTGTCTTCGGGCGGGTAACACCGGAAGCAGTTGCTTTCAATCAGCTTATTTGGGGACGCTGCTTTACAATGCGCGCGGATGCGCCGTGACGTGGTATTTTTCATATCTCGCGGGTTTTCTTTATGAGTCAGAATAAATGAGTACGCAATTATTTCGTCGCTGAAAATACCGCAGTTACATGCCCCTCGTCGATGCTTACAAATGCCTCATTGACACTTCAGTGATTAGTACAGGAATTATCGAGTTAGATAATTAATTACAATTAATTAGTTAAGTCTCATTAACGAAAAAATTAGTCACCGCTTCTTTACAGTACTGCAAACATTATCCACTAGGTTTTCTTCGAGTTACGCCATTACTTTTTTTTTAAAACTTGGTGCATGATAGCTGGGACACCCTGTATAGTATGCCTATACGCCTCGAGCTTCGCGATCGCTGCGCCGCCTGCCGCCGCTTCTCCGCGGCGTTGACGGGATTCGCGCTGCGTGGCTGAAAGGGGCTCGTGCAGTATTTTGGTTATGTTTAGCTTCTTTTCGCCTTTCCTCGGCCTGAAAAAACTTGTTATGGTGACGTCTATACGCCTCGAGCTTCGCGATCGCTGCGCCGCCTGCCGCCGCTTCTCCGCGGCGTTGACGGGATTTGCGCTGCGTGGCTGATAGGGGCTCGTGCAGTGTTTTGGTTCTGTTTTTACATCTTTTCGCCTTTCCGCGCCCTAAAAAAACTGTTATGTTGACGTCTATAAGCAAAGAGTACGTTTAGGTCACTTAAAAAGAAAACATCCCCCTCTTGTCAAATATGGAGACATTCTGGCCCACTATCGCCAAGGCAGAAGATTATTCCCGGCTCCACATCCCCAGTTATCGCGACAAGAAGCCACCAGCCTGAGAAGGATACAAACGAACTCCTATCCCCATCGCACCCTCCTTCACGCGATCTACCCCACCATATACCCGGCCACCTGCAATTTCTGTCCCTTGCCGGGCACGCTTTACCACCAAGTATGGGAGTGCGGACAAACCCCAGGCCTACCCCCCAACCCTTCCCCCTCTTACGAGCAGTGGGTGGCCTGCCTGAAAAGTCCAGACCCTAGGACCCAGCGTATACTGGTGAAGAGGGCCTGGACTGCCAGCCAAGCCCAGGGCATCCCGGACTAGGGACGCCCCCCACCGGGCGGGTGCCCTAACAGCAGCACCAGCGCTCGTGGAATAAACATTTATTACTCCTCCTCCTCCCTCGCGAGGGGCACGATCAAATGCAGAGCATTTCCGCGGGGGGCGCGCCTGCAAGTCGTATGGATTACGTATTGGTTGTTGTTGTAATTGGTGTCTTCCAGCGTAGATATTGTCGATGAAGTCGATGGTGAAACGTGAAACGTGCCGTGAACCCCCTGCCGCGGCTATGACCCAACGTTGGGCGGCTATGACGCAACGTGGCGCGGCTATGACGCAACACAATCCAACACAATCAACTTTAATCCAATCCAATCCAATCCAATCTAAATCCAAACCAATCCAAGCCAAGCCAATCCAATTCAATCCAATGCCCCTCGCGAGAGAGTGTTATAGCGCCGAAATCGCGCCACCACACGAACGCGTGATGTTGACGTCACGATCACGCCACAGATGTTAGCGACCGGAGCGCGCGCGAACGACATATGTGGTTTAAGCGCGAACCGACCGCGGCGAGAGAGCGCGATGCGAGCGCCCCCACCTGTTCTTGCGCGCGAACCGACTTGCTCAGCGCGAACCCAACGCGGCGAGAGAGGGTGTTGCGCACGTCCCCACCTGTTGTGCGCCCGAACCGAACGCGGCGAGAGAGGGTGTTGCGAGCGGAGAGAAGGCGAAGAGGACGCGGGGGAGAGGGCGCACCTGTGGCCGACGGTTGAATGAGTCAAGGATATAAGGCGCGTTCGTAGCGTTCCATTCTGTGTCGGCTTTGTGGCGCAGTGGGTACAGCACCATGTACTTTGCGTCCCTCCCGCAGAGTCGTGGAATCGAAACCTGGCGCCGTTAAGTATTATTTTTTTATATAGTGTAGGGGGAGCGATGCGGACTACGGACGTCAACGCGGGTGACATCGTGAGTTACTGAAATGCTCTGCATTTAAAAGCAGCTGCGTTTTCGCAGAGTACGCGATCGCCTGCAAGAGCTACCCGGGGACGCGGTTCTGCGCGCTTCGTCGCCGCTCTTCCGGGCGTCGGCGACGGTAGCAGCATATTACCACTGTCACCTCTAAATAAGTCAAGCACAAATGAATTCTACTGTCGCCTCGTTTAGGCCTGATACTGGCGCAGTGAGAGGTTGGCTTCATTTTGTTCGTTTTGAATATATACACGGCAGAAAAATATGATTCGGGGATATGATATATTACACAATCCCGGACAATAACTTATGCCTTTTATAAGAATATAAACCATGCGAAAATGTTAAGTATATTCCAAGCCTGTGCGTCGTTAAATATTTGCCCACACACGCCTTATAGCAAGAACCAAGGCAAGTTAATGAAACCACGAAAAAATAAATGCTGTGCAAGCGCGGAAGAAACATAATAGCTCTAACGGAAATGAAAAAAACAAAAACAGTGCAGCTTCTGACACGCTAAAGACGTTCGTCGAAACTTAAGCCAGGTAGGGTTATACGCCTCGAGATTCGCGATCGCTGCGCTGCCTGCCGCCGCTTCTCCGCGGCGTTTGCGGGATTAGCGCTGCGTGACTGATAGGTGGTCATGCAGTGTTTTGGTTCCTTTCAATTCCCTTTGCCTTTCTGCGCTCTAAACAACTTGTTTTGGTGACATCTGTAAGCTAACTGAACGTTTAGGGCACTTAAAAAAAAAACAGCTGCGTCTTGGAAGAGCGCTCCAGCGCCAACAAGAGCTACCCGGGGAGGCGTTTCTGCGCGCTTCTTGGCCGCTCTTGCAGGCGTCGGTGATGGCAGCAGCATATCACCGCTGTCACCTTCGAACCCGTCAGCACAAGTGAATTCTATTTATTGTCGCCTCGTTTAGACCTGATATTCTCACTGTAAGAGGTTAGTTCGTTTTGCAGCGCAGACAACAAATGCGGCTTTGCTTCGAATATGTACGTCGTAGAAAAATATGTTTCGGGGACGTGATAACCCAATAGCTGACAAAAACTTGTGCCTTTTATGGGAATATAAGCCACGCGAAAATGTTAAGTACACTCAAAGGCTGTGCATTGTCAGATATGTGCCCACTCATGCCTTATAATAAGAACCAAGGTATATGTTAATGAAACCACGGGAAAATGAATGGTCTGCAAGTAAGGAATAAATAGAATAGTCGTACGGGAATGAAAAAAAAACCGAGTGCAGCTTCTGAAATGCTAAAGACGTTTGTTTGAGCAAGGTATACTATTCACCACACCAACTAGATGCGAAAGGCACTGGTATTTCGCAAGATATGGGGGGGGGGATGAGGAGGAGGACGCTCAACTATCGTTGTTTACTAATGCGGAGCCAAATCAACGAATGAACATTTTAGTAATCACACACACAAGCTGCGTGTTCACTTTTCTTTTGTTTTTCGCCTTGAGAAACGGCTGATTACTCGGCGGACTCATTTTTTGAAGAATACAGGCTAGGCAGTTCACAAGCGATACGAGGTGTCGTTGGAAGAGTTGATTGATTGATTGCAGGGTTTAACGCGCCGACGCAACGGAGACGATGAGGCACGCCGTAGTGGAGGGCTCCGGATTAATTTTGACCACCTGGAGATCCTTAACGTGCGCCGAAATCTCGTACACACGGGCTCGTTGGAAAAGTGTCGTATCTGATAAGGGTCTCTGATTTCGGTTTATGCTAGATTCTGCAGTCTCCCTGTGTCATGACTCATATGACGATGTTTCGAAGAAGAGTTTGGTCACGGACGCGGATTACTCTATAAGCCCATCGCGCTTCTCGTGGAGGATAAATGTAACACGTGAATCTTTGCGAGCGCTCACCTCGGGACAAGACGACCCAGCATTAAATTTGTCATCGCGTGCTGACTCCGTAGTGTAATTTTGCATTATCCATCGTACTTCTTTGGTACGATGTTTGTGAAATTTATGCTGCATTGGCTTGTCATGGTACTGATCAATATCTGATATGCGATATTGGCAGGCGTAACTTGCGTGCTGTCAGGTATGAGTGCTCCGCTGGATTTTGTAGGTGCACAAAGTCGATTTACATCATAGTGTGTATGGCCGCAACATGACCATCGGAGGAAACACTGCTTACGGAGACACTGTCACTAAATTACAGGGCAGTGGAATTACAATCAGCTGCATGCAAATGCTGGCTTCAGGACGCCGGCCTGGGACGCACGCCCGGCGCTCATATAGATCTCACTAAGATCGCGTCATAAACGTTTGTACACTCGTGAACATACCACGCTTGCAAACAGAGTGCCTGCTCCACGTTATTCGGTATTTCGAACGCGGACAAACGGTAAATCGCTGTCTTGAACGAGCCCCAAAAGCAACGGCGACAGGCGGGAGCGGGCCGGGGACTCCCGCGCCTGCTTTCGAAACGGGCCGCTAGGGGGATTTCAGTGGCGCCCCTACAGGCCGCGCTCGAGGCGTATAGTGTATCTTAACAGCGCGACCGACCGGTGGGCGACGGCACCCAAAGAAGATAACTGTTTACGTCGCGACCCGCGGAGTCAGCACTTACAAAAAAGCTTGTACAGCCAGAACCATAAAAAAAATAACTGTGGCGTTTTTTTATGAGCAAATACGCTGCTGAAAACACAACAGGATCACCTTGAGCCACGTTGGCTAAGTTTATCTCAACCTTCGTCCATTACCGAAGAACATGCACCCTGATCTCCACCCGGGCAGAAGACAAGCACGGAGTCAAGCCCACGAGAACATCTATGGGAACCGCCTGGACGTCGCGTATACAGACGCTAGCTCGTATCCAGGCGGGCAGAACAAGGTTGCAACCGTCACCACCAAATCGGCCCTTATAACCTGTGCTTCAGTTACCACGTCATCCACGCATATTGCTGAGGAACTGGCCATCGCACTCGCACTTGTTCACACCAAGAGCGCGGTCATCCTATCCGACTCCCAAGCTGCCTGTCGGAGCTTCTTGGCAGGGAGGGTGGCCCCACCAACTTTCCGCCTCCTCTCACAACATCAGCCACAAAGAAACGTCGCCTTCGTCTGGACACCCGCCCACTGTACATTGACAGGCATTAATTTTGCCCACCATCAAGCCTGCGCACTCTCCTCCCAGGCCCCAGAAGAACAAGCGGAGTCCACACCACTGGTTACGTTTCAGGACATCACACAGTACTATCGACTTGACAGGCAACAATTCCCTCAACCTCACTCCAAGCTGCCCAAATCAGAAGAAACGACTCTTCGTCGCATCCAAACAAATACCTTCGTCCATCCAATTCGCTTACACCACATGTTTCCTAATCAATTTCCCGCCCAATGCACTTTTTGCTCTAAGCCTGGCACACTCGTCCACATTTTATTAGAGTGTACGCATAACCCTGACCTCCCACCGTTTCCTTCCCCCCTCCCCCTCCATGAGCTGTGGGAGAACCTGATCACCAGCGACCACCTGGACGTCCAGCAACTACTGGCATCTAGGGCGTCGGTCGCCCGGTCGTCACTTGGATTCCCGGACTAGGGAACCACTCCTACTTTATAATGCTCATTAAAGTTTCATACTACTACTACTACTAAGCGCTCCCGATTTTGAGACGCCTGTGACGACATTATGTGGCCGAGCGATATCAATCCTGCCCAGCGCCCCATAAAACGCTTCGCAAGAACCCGAGACTACGACGCTTGCAGGCTATTTGTCGGCCACGCACTGAGTCTACTCACGGCGGAATCAATATCCAACTAAGCAGGGCAAAAGACGAAAACCAGTAGAAGTTGTGGTAACAGAAGTTCTGTAACATACTCAGCTTTCACGTCCCAAGGTCGAGCTGTATACATTTTCGATGGCTGTGAGTGTCAGCCCATTCTTACTGTTCGCCTTTTGCAGCTAAGCTGCATACAGCTACCCTTCCGCGGTAGTCGATGTCCGTCCGCCTACATATCGCGTCGACACGAAAAAAATGTCGCCCCAAGTACAGTGGGCGTGTTCCATATGGGCTCCGAGTTTTCATCTCTCTGTTGGCGTAATAACCATAATTTCGCACAACCCCTCTTGAACATCAGATCCACAAAGGTGAACGACGCAGGTGGACGCCACTTCAGGGAGATCGGACCACCGGTTCGATTTTTGCGGCCATCCTTCGACCCGGAGTGGCCTGGGCCTCGCTAAGCCTTGCGAGGGCTTCGGCGCTACACAGCCACCTCTGACGAGGAGACGGCCCCGGTTCACCGGCTGCGCATACAGCGACACCGGGGAAGCGTGCTGCCTCCGACCATCGTATCGGCGACATGGAGGTCGAAGTATGTATGTATGTATTTATTGCACAAAAACAAGAAAGGAAGGTCCACCAACAGGCGTAAATTGTCTCGCCTAGGGGCGGACACCGGAACGCCTGCTGGTGTAGGGGAGGTGGGATAGGAGTACATAGGAATAGGGGGATAGGGTAGAGGGCTAACATAAATATATAAAAACATGGGCAAGAATAACCTATATACAACGTTAGGTGAAAGAAAAAAAACGAAACACTAGACAAATAAATAAATATCAAAATACAGGACACGAAGGAGTAGGACACCTGCACACTTACACACACACGCACACACACCAACACACACACACACACAGGAATTCTACCCTAACAGATACACTCCACTGCGACCCGGGCAGTTACGTAGAGTTGTAGCTTAGTGCATTGAGGAGCCCCGAGGCCCCCAGGTATGCTCCCAGGGCCCCGAGCAATTTGTCCCGCTCCCTGGCATTTCCTGGGGGCCAAAGCAGTTCCTCGAGCGGCCGCACCCCTCGGAGCACGGCCAGAAGCTCCGCCCGCCCTGCCGCAAACTTGGGGCACTCGTACAGTACATGCGGCAGGGACTGCACGGGCGCTCGGCAGTGAGTGCAGGCGGGACTGGCCACCCGCCCCACTCGGTGCTTCCGCTCTGACGTCCACGCGGCCCCCACGCGGAGGCGCAGGACGGCCGAGCGCAGTCGACGAGGCAGGCGTGATGCCCGCACAGGCGGCAGACTCCCTCCGACACGCAGCCGCGGGTCTGGATGCCCGGTGCGGAGGTGTCACTGGATGAGCAGGCGGGCGTCGTCCGCTGCCGCCTGGGCCAACCTGTCCGAGGGAGGCAGCGCGTGAGCCCCGGCGGCCAGCTCGTCTGCCGGCTCGTTTCCGTCCAGGCCGATGTGGGCGGGGACCCACTGAAGGCACAGCCGAGTGCCCCGGTCCACCAGCTGCGCCGCTTTCTCCCGGATGCCCCGCACCAACAGGGAGTGCGAGTCGCCGTCCCGTAGACGCGCCAGGGCCACCCGAGAGTCGCACAGCAGGGCACAGCGCTCGGGCAAGGGCTCCACCTCCAGCAGCAGGTCCAGGCCCAGTCCGACACCCACCAGCTCGGCTGTGGCCGAAGATGAGGCATAGGGCAGCCGCGCCTGCCGGGTGGCCTCTCCCAGCACGGCGGCCGCTGCGGCCGACCCCTGCTGCTGCCGCACCGAGCCGTCCGTGTAGACAAGGGTGTGGCTTTCGAGGTCGCCCCAGACGACGCCCCGTGTCAGCTGCAGTTGTCCGCATGGGGGCGTCCGCCGCTTGCTGCGCAGACCTGGGATGTCCAGCCTCACTTCAGCTGTCAGAGCAGGAGCCGGGCCACCAGGTTGCGCATCCACGGGGGCCACCACCTCTTCGTAGAGCGCGAGCATGCGCCCCATGCGCGAGCGGTGGTGGCCCCTCAGTCGCTGCAGCAGCGGACCGCCCCCCTCGGCGCGCCGCAACCGGTCAATTTGGCCAAGCGCCCGCCGGTCAGCCGTCATCTCGAGGGTCCACGCCCCCGCCTCGGCCAGCGTCTTCTCGCACGACGAGCTCTGGGGCAGGCCGAGGCAAGCGCGGACCCCCTTGCGGTGATCCCTTTCCAGCTGCCGCCAGGTCGGTTTCCGCAGGCTCACCAGCGGCAGCGCATACACGAGGAACCCACAACGGAGGCGTTGTACAGCCGGAGAGCCGTCCGCTATGAGCAACCCCTGTCCCGGGCCACCATCTTGTGCACCGCCGTGGTGGCCAGCTGCGCCCTGGCTCGGAGCTCCTTGGCTGCCTGCCGGAAGTTCAGCCGGTGGTCCAGGGTGAGTCCCAGGTACCGCACCCTGGTCTTCCACTGGAGCTCCTCACCATCGATGGTCAGGCGCCGGGTCCGTGCACGGGCGGCGGCGTCTGGATGCACCAGCATGGCGTCTGTCTTTGACGCCGACAGCTGTAGGCCGACACCCTCCAGCTTGGCCCGGACTGCATCCATGGCCGCCTGCAGCTGCCGCACAATGGCTCGGCCCTGACCCTTGGGCCCCAGCACCCACAGGACGATGTCGCCGGCGTACACCGAAATATACACTCGGTGGCCCCCTCCTCTGGGCAGGCAGCCTGGCAGGGCGGCCATCACCAGGTTGAAGAGGAAGGGGCTGATGACGGAGCCCTGGGGGGTGCCCACGTCCACCGGCTGGGGGGCCGACAGAGCGTCTCCCACCTGCACCTGCGCCGTGCGGCCCTTCAGGAACGCCTCGACAAAGCCCCGCAGCTTGCCCCCAATGCCAGCCTCCTCCATGGCCAGGGAGATGGCACGACGCTGCAGGTTGTCGAAGGCGCCCTTCACATCCAGCAGCACCAAGGCCGCCACCTGCTTGGAGGCCATGGCGTGTTCAAGGGCCGCCACGACGTCGGCGATGGAGTCGGTGGCTGCCCGGTGCCTCCGGAAGCCCATTAGCTGCTCGGGGATGGCCTCTTCCTCCGCTGCGATGGCCTCCATCCTCCGCAGTGCCACCCGTTCGAGCAGCTTGCAGCCACAGGATGTGAGGGCCACAGGCCGGTACGCCGTGACTGCCACAAGGACCTTGCCTGGCTTTGGGATGGGTCGCGAGATGGCTAGCAGCCACTCTGGTGGCAGCCGGCCCGCGTCCCAAATGACGTTGTAGGCGGCCAGGAGCCGGCCGAACCCCACCTCATCCAGATTGCGCATCATCTGGTAGGTGAGGCCGTCCGCCCCTGGCGCCGACTTACGCTTGCAGCTGCGGAGGGCACTGCGGAGCTCAGTCTCCGTGATAGGGGCGTTGTTGAGGGGTTGAAGTACCTCCCCCGTCTCAGCAACAGCAGCAGCGGGCCCTGGTTCCGCCTGGTGTGGCGACAGGAAGTGTGCAGCGAAGAGGTTGGCCAACTCCGCAAAGCTGGCCTGCTTGCGGATGGCCATGGCAGCCAGGGGGTTGCGGTTTCTCTGGGGCTTCAGGACGGCGTTGAAGATACCCCAGAGGCGGCGGCAGCGTGGGTCGGCCTCCGAGCTGACGCATAGCTTGGCCCAGCGCTGCCGGCTCAGGCGGTTGGCGTGACGGCGGCAAGCCGCATCCACTCGCCGGTATGCTGTCCAGTCCGCCCGCTCCCCCGAGCGCTGGGCCTTCCTCTCCGCACGGTTGCGCACCGCCCGCAGCTGCAGCAGCTTCAGGTCCGGCGTGGTGGCCCCCTCGGCTACTGTGCAGCTCTGCGTGGCTTGTCTGGCGCAGCAAACCAGGCCCCGGAACAGCTCGGCTCCTTCCCCCAGGTCCTGCTCGGCAAGGCGGCGCCGGAACAGGTCCCAGTGGGTGACGTGGTGCAGTGCGGCTCGCTTGGCTGTCCTGTCGGGTGGTGCGATGTGCAGCGGGTAATGGTCGGATCCCCACGTGCTGGGCTCCCTCCTCCAGGTGGCCTCAACCCCGGCTGACACTAGGGTGAGATCAATGGCGGTGGCTGCGCAATTGCCCCGCCGGAAGGTGCTCTCACCAGTGTTCAGCACGGGCAGGTTGAGGCGCAGCATGGCGTCCCACAGATGCTCTCCGCGAGCGTCTATCCGGCCATCTCCCCAGGCAGTGTGGTGTGCGTTGAAGTCACCACAGAGGAGATGGCGGACTGCACACAGGGACACCAGCCGATTCAGGAGGCACGCGTCCCAAGGCCGTCCAGGGCGCACGTACACACTGCACACTGTAAAGTCTGCACCACCCGCACTGAGCCGCAACGTCACTGCCGCGCACTCTTGCACTACTGTCGTCACCGCACTGGTATCCAGCTCTGCGTGCTGCAAATCGTTCCTCACAAACAGTGAGGCACGCGAGGCTCCTGGGGGGTGGGACGGGTCGCCACACACCACCTCCGAGCACTGGGCACTGTCACACGCCGTAGGGCTGTGATAGCCGGTGTAGCCCGGCAGGTGAGTCCCCCCTGTTACGAATCGGCCAGCCAGCTGTTACGAATCGGCCAACAACACGTGTTTTTCCGCATCAGCGACCACGTGGGAATCGACCATGTGCGCCCACGTGTCGGTGAATCGTACTTCGTGTCTCGCCATGCCGGGTCAATCACCTCGCTTTGCAACGTGCTTCCGGCAGCTGCCAGCGCCACACCCTTCAGGCACCTGCCTTGACCTACCCGGCTTAGACGTTTCGCTATCAGCGCGATCAGAGTTGATAGCGCGACCCCGGCACCTTTCAAGGACACTCTCCCCCCTCTCTCGGACGCCACAAGGGGCGAAGATGACTCGCGATCTTGGAAAGACTGTGCGTGTGTGTGTCTATGATTTCGTGGCGTGTTACTCTTGGGGGCGTTTTTTGGGTATAAAAGAAGCAGCACAAACGCTGATATTCATTCCTGTCTGAGCAGCGAATCCATGCGGTCGCTCTGCTCTTGTCCTGTATTGTAACCTCGCCCGTCAGGGCATTGTATGTTTTTTTGGCTTCGGCTCACCTCTCGCTATGAAGTAAACAGTTACGTTACCCTACTGCTCTGGACTTCTTCACGACTGCAACACCGGCTGGCCGCTCGCATCATACACGCTACCCATCGTATCTTGGAGGCCACGGAGAAAGGATCGGGTGCCCCCGCCCGGTCGCAACAACTGGTGGCAGCGGTGGGATGACAACTTCACCTGGAGCCAGCGGTGCGAGACCCAACACCACGGACGTCAAGGCGGCTTCGGACTTCGCAGAATTCACGGCGGTCAAGGGTGAGTGCGGGACTTTTCTTCACTGAGTTTTACCAGGCTTCTGAGGATAGCTGGTAGGGCGTGGGTTATTCGCGCAAAACATTTTTTTTGGAACAGTGGGAAAGCAGTACTCTAGACCGGCCATGAATTTGAAAGCGTTGAAAAAACCGCAGTTGTTGGAGCTTGCAAAAGAGTTGCGCTTGGATGTTACGGACGCGCTGAGAAAGCCAGAGCTGATACAGGCTATACTCGCTGTCGGGGCTGACGATGATGAGCTGTCGGAATGCATTGAGCTGTTCAATGGCAGGGAGACCGCGAAACGTCAGGCCGCCGAGGCGGAGGCTGAGCGCAAGCGTGAGGAGCTCGAGAGACGGAAGCAGGCACGCGAGGAACGGAAGCGAGAACATGAGAAATTTTTACGAGAACACGAGGAAAAGATGCGATGGTACGCCCTCGAGCGAATCCGAAGGGAAACGAGGAGGCTCGAGCGAGAGGGACTCCAACTGGAGAAAAGCACTTTGTCAGCGCTGCCAGTAGCAGACGCTCGGGAGCGCGAGTCGGAAGCGACAGTTGCGGCCCAGCAGCGGGGCGAGGTAGCTAAGAGAGACAGCGGAGGTAGTGCATTTCCGGAGGTTCACGACAGAGGGCAATGTAAGTCCACTGAGAGCGGAAATGTGTCTGTGTTGGTTTCGGACATCTCGGCGGAGTGTTCAGATGGTTCACATTCGCGGGAGGCCTTAGGAACAGCTACCGGTAGGAAGAACATCCCGCGAGATGGCGAGGTTTCGCTGGAGTGCGCAAACCATGAGGCTACCGAAAGGCAACACGAGTCCGCTGAAACGGAGGTTGTTTCTTCAGACGGCGGCAGTTCAGAAGAGACCGACGTTGTGGCCAAGCCTGCAGCCGAGGCAGCAAACGGTTCTAACGGTTCAGTTGGGAGGCATGATGATCTCGCCACTGAGCAAGCAGATTCCGTCCTGCCACTAGCTCAGGTAGCTGACCTCGAGCTACGGCCAGCCGAGCTTGTAGCTATTCAGGTGTCTGGGGTGGCTGGGCCGTCTTTTGAAACGGGGCAGCCTGGTTGTATAGTTCTGGCAGTGCGGAAGGAGAACGGGAACACGCTTCGGTCTTTGCGTGCTGAGGCTGTCGCTGAAAGCGCGAGTGGCGACGAGGTAGTGACTGTAGGGAACTACAAGGTGTCTAAAGAGCTCGTCGTGCCCGTTTCACTCCCAGCTGATGCTCCCATCGATAGGCCAACATTGGCTGAGCTAGTTGAGGTTCCGGTGTCGCCTGTGGCTGCAGCGAAGTCGGGAACCGACCAGCCTAGAGAAGAGAACGTAAACGCGTTCCGGCGTTTGCTTGCCGAACGCGTTCGTAAAAAGGCGAGCAATGAGGAGGTAGCAAAAACTTCAGCGCGTAATTGTGGCGCGTGTTTCAGTGCGAGCAAAGCCGTGAGCTCGCATCGCGCCGAGGGAACGCCGCCTAGAAGCCATGCGCGCCTAACGTATGAACGGGGGAAAATCCCGCGCGCTCGACCTTTGCCGAACAAGACGACCGGTGTCATTTCACGCGGACACAGCAGCGTTGAGAGAACGGCTGCAACTAAAGTGCGGTACAGATAGGGAAAAGCTCAAGGCATTGACGAGAGCTCAAATCGCAGCTCTCGGCGCGAGAAATGGCCTGTAGACGCCTGACTTTCTCAAGTTCATTCTTTTTCCTGAAGCAGGTTTCGCCCTTTATGATTACGTTTTTTTTGTATGGACATTTCCAATCACGCGAAATGTCATCTTTCAAGTTTGTGCACTTGTCTCAAGTACTGCTGGGTTAAAATATAACTAGTGAAGTTAGTTATTAGCGTACTTTTTCGCAACTAAAAGCCTGGTAGATCTTCAGTGTGGATTTGTCTTCACACTTGCCGGCGATGCGGTTGTGTCTTGCTGTGTTGTTCTGTTGCTTGCCTGACCAATCCAGAGACGTTCTTGGGGGAGCCACTACTCGTCCAGTGATCGGCCATGTGAAGCTCCAGCACGGTGTCGTACAGCCCAGGCCTGGAGTCGAACGTCTGCTGAGCACTTCACTGCGAAAGCATCCCTCCGGACAACGGTTGAAGACCCTTATCCATCGGGATCTCGGACCCCCGGCGGAGAAGCTGTTACGAATCGGCCAGCCAGCTGTTACGAATCGGCCAGCAACACGTGTTTTTCCGCATCAGCGACCACGTGGGAATCGACCATGTGCGCCCACGTGTCGGTGAATCGTACTTCGTGTCTCGCCATGCCGGGTCAATCACCTCGCTTTGCAACGTGCTTCCGGCAGCTGCCAGCGCCACAACCTTCAGGCACCTGCCTTGACCTACCCGGCTTAGACGTTTCGCTATCAGCGCGATCAGAGTTGATAGCGCGACCCCGGCACCTTTCAAGGACACTCTCCCCCCTCTCTCGGACGCCACAAGGGGCGAAGATGACTCGCGATCTTGGAAAGACTGTGCGTGTGTGTGTCTATGATTTCGTGGCGTGTTACTCTTGGGGGCGTTTTTTGGGTATAAAAGAAGCAGCACAAACGCTGATATTCATTCCTGTCGGAGCAGCGAATCCATGCGGTCGCTCTGCTCGTGTCCTGTATTGTAACTTCGCCCGTCAGGGCATTGTATGTTTTTTTGGCTTCGGCTCACCTCTCGCCATGAAGTAAACAGTTACGTTATCCTACTGCTCTGGACTTCTCTTCACGGCTGCAACACCGGCTGGCCGCTCGCATCATACACGCTACCCATCGTATCTTGGAGGCCACGGAGAAAGGATCGGGTGCCCCCGCCCGGTCGCAACACCCCCGAGCCGTCCCTTCCCACTCGCACATAGCTCTCCTGTAGAGCCACGACATGGGGCTCGTGCTGCAGCAGAAACGTACTCAGCTCCGCACGACGCGGTCGCAGCGAGTTGACGTTCCACTGCAGCACTGTAGGCACCAGGGGCTGTGTGCGGCGGCTCCTAGCCATGGCGGGGCTCGGGGTGTGGCTGTTCTTGTGAGGCCGGCTGCTTGCACAAGCTCGTCCGTCCTCGCTTCGACCGCACAGGGGCCGCCTGGCTGCTGGGCTGTCGCTGGGCTGTGTGCTGCTGCCGCTCCGTCCCGGATGCAACACTGCTGCTGCCTGGCTGCTGGCGCATCGTAACGGGTGCGACAGGGGGCGGCTGGGGCTGCGTGGCCGCTCGCAGGGCTGCACGGACGCCCATGCGAGAGGCAGGCGCCGGGGCTCGTACCAGTTCCGCACACACACGACGCTCCTCCTGCCAGCGCGGGCAGGAGTGGTCGAGCACGAAGTGGGGGCCCCCGCAGTTGGTGCAATAAGGCTTCGCGGCCTTGCACGCTGCCTTCAGGTGGGAACCCCCGCATCGCCAGCACCTCCTCTCGCGGTTGCAGCTCGCTGTGGCGTGGTCCAGCCTGCCACACTGCAGTGGTCGCGGTCGGCACACTCTCACCGGCCGTCGGAGCTTGTGCAGCGCTACCTCCGCAGGGGGGATCGACGCCGAAAAGCGCAGGTATATTGCAGTCAGGGTGTCGAACCGGAACAGGAACCGAACCGAAAACCGGAACCGAACCCGAATTTTCGGCCGGAACCGGAGCTGAACCGGAACCGTATGTTTTCCGCCATTTTGGAACTGAACCCGAACCGGAACGAATCGAAGGAACCGTTCCGAACCGGTTGCGGGGACTCAACACTGTAATTTCAAGTTTTCCATTTCGGTGCCCTACCTTGGGTCTGAAGATATTTTTACCATTCACCAGACGGCACCACGAAATATTTTCCTGCAGTTCCCTAGGCCCATAATGTTCTCTTCTTATCATCATAATCATCATCATCATCATCACCAGCCTATCTACGCCCACTGCAGGGCAAAGGCCTCTCCCATTATTCTCCAATTGCCTCGGTCCTGTGCCAACTGTGACCAATTTATCCCCGCAAACTTCTTGATCTCATCTGCCCCTGCCGCCCCCTGCAACGCTTGCCTTCTCTAGGGATCCACTCTGTTACCCTTAATGACCAGCGGTTATCTTGCCTTCGCATTACATGCTCTGCCCACATCCATTTCTTCTTCTTAATTTCTACTAATATGTCTTTAACACCGGTTTGCTCCCTGACCTACTCCGCTCTCTTCTTGTCCCTTAATGTTCTACCTATCATTTTCCGCTCCATTGCCCGCTGAGTCGTTCTCAATTTAAGTTGAACGCTCTTAGTGAGCCTCCAGGTTTCTGCCCGTAGGTGAGTACCGGTAAGATGCAGCTGTCATACACTTTCTTCTTCAGCGACAATGGTAGGGTGCTATTCATTATCTGAGAATGTCTTCCATATGCACCCCACCCCATTCTTATCCTTCTAATTATCTCTGCCTCATGGTTGGGGTCTGGGGTCACAACTTGGCCTAAGTAGATATATTCGCTTACCACTTCCACTGCCTCGCCACCTATCTCAAACCGCTGTGCTGCCCCGAGGTTATTGATCATTACTTTAGTTTTCTGCATATTAATTTTCAGGCCCACGGTTCTACTCTGTTCGCCCAGTGCGGAAAGCATGCTTTGCAATTCGTCCCCCGAGTTACTTAGCATGGCAATGTCATCAGCAAATCTGAGGTTACTGAGGTATTCTCCATTAACCCTTACTCCCACCTGTTCCCAATCCAACGTTCTGAATACTTCTTGTAAACATGCTGTGAATAGCATTGGAGAGATTGTGTCTCCTTGTCTGACACCCTTCCTTATAGATATAGATATGTTCTTATTCTTCTTATTATAACCCTCAATTTAATGTAAAGTTGTCCGTATATACTATCAGTTTGCGTTAGGTACTGCCCATATCCCCAATTATCTTTTACATTTAGAATGTCTTAAGTTAGAACGCATATTCCGAGGTGACATATCATGAATATATTCGTCAAAGTTTCTATCTACATGGTGTTTAAAATCGTGTGAAGTTTTCAATGTGTTGTTAATTCGAATGAACCTATTTCCGCTTGTGGAGGTCTTCAGGGACACCATCAACAATAAGTCCATATCTTCCACTTACTTTAGTTTGAGTGAGTAGTTATATACAAACAGCACTAAGACACAAACACTCACAGTTCTCTACGTATTGGTACGTCGGCGCGTTTCACCGATGGCTGCAGCACGAGCGGGACAAGATCAACGCAGCCATCCGCAAGTCCCACAAGACGGCACTGGGACTTCTCCACAGCACAAGCAACCGGGCCCTTGCGTCCCTCGGCGTACACAACACACTGGAAGAGGTGTGCGAAGCCCAGCGCTCCGCGCAGCTCGCCCGTCTCGGTACTACCAAAACGGGTCGCCTGATCCTGCAACGGGCCGGCCTCCGCCCGCTACGGACGGAGCCGCTCTCGGAAGACACCCACGAACACAGGAAGATACCCAACGACATTGCCAGACAACTGGTCGTCGCACCGCTCCCGCGCAACGTCCACCCGGACCGCAACAAGGAGCGAAGGCGAACCAGAGCCCGCGCACTCGCGGAGACGTACGCTACAGACAACACGGCGGTATACGTGGACGTCGCCCAACTCCCGGACAGACCCCACACCTTCGTGGCCGTAGTGATCCTCGCCATGGACGACGGAAGCACCCTGAACGCCTGCAGCTTCCGCTCCCCCGGCGCCGAGCAAGCAGAAGAGGCTGCCATCGCACTGGCGCTACGAAGCGACCCCGACACCACAACCATCCTGAGCGACTCCCGCTCGGCCATCACCAACTTCGCCAGAAGCAGCATCGGGGAAACGGCAGCCCGCCTGCTCCCCACGCGCAAGTCGACCACAACCAGCATCAGATGGTTCCCGGCACACGTCGGACCCATCGCCGGAGGAGCGGCCAACCGCAACGAGACAGCAGACGCCGTCGCACGCGAGCTCGCGCACCGTGCGGCGCCCCCCTGCGCCTCGACCGCGGGAGACGTCGGCCTCCAAGCGGAACTGCTGACCACGTACGGCGACATCCTGTCGTGGTACCGACAGGGGCGCCGAGCGCTGCCTCCGCCTCACCCGAGGCTGGGCAGACGCGAAGGCGTCCTTCTCCGACAACTACAGACCCGCACGGTGCTCACGCCGGCCCTCGCCCGACGCGTGTGCCCCGGATACTATGTGCAAGTGCAGTGCAGTGTTTGTGCGCGTGAACCAGCAACTCGAGCCCACATCATGTGGGGCTGTGAAGTGCAGCAAGACGGTGCCGAGCCGGACTCACTACCGCCAGACATTGTGGACTACATCAGCTCGCCCGACTCTGCGGCGCAGCTGCTCGCCATCCAGCGGCTCGAGGACGCCCTGGCCCGGCAAGAGCGAACGGGGGACCCTCCCGCGGGAGCGGACTCACCTAGTAGCCGACGTCGCGACGCAGGCCCACCCTCGAGGACTACATAGCCACGAGCTAGATAGGGTTCGGAGAAGCCCTGCGTGGCCTGATCCGCACCCGCACGCCGGATATTCTCAATAAAGTCTTGTTCTCTCTCTCTGGTCGACAACCCAATGCTTTCGAACAAGCATGTTTTTCAGTTTTTTATCAGACGTCAAGTATTTACAGCTTCTTTCATATGATGCATAATCATCCTGGCCCTATGCACGAGCCATCTTCTTGGATTCGCTTCACTTTTGTTCTTACTATACAATTTAGTATTTAATTGCACATCTGTCATCAAATAACTGATCTTTGGCGCTCTTTGCCCTTGTTAGCCTTGCGCCATTAAACTCAAACCATCATCATCATCAGTTCTCTACATCACCATTATTTTTTCTTGTACAGTGCCGTCTTGTCTTTTGGTTACTGCTCTAGGAGAACATGAGAAGTGAAAAAAATTCGGGGCCTTCTTATTTCCACTTTTAAAGTAGATGCAATAGCATTATCATGTTATCTTGAATCTGCTCAACCTTAAAATTAAGGGGCGCATGGATTAAAGTCGATTAATGCTGATTAGTCGGTAGACTGGGGTGCGTTAGTGAGATGAGTGAATGAGCTAATGGAAATTAGTTGGACTGGTGTGTCGATTAATTAGGATTACGGGAATTAGCGGGTCAGTTAAGGTGGATTGGAGGGTCGGGCCAAACATGAAATTTTTCGGGTCTTTGGCATTTGGAAATTTTGCAGCGTTCTCCTTCTCGACCAATCAGGAAATTTAGTTACGCACAAAATAGCCGGAAAGTTATGTGACGACCACATGAATGCTATAAAAGGTCTTTCTTTATACACGTATTCCGTTGTTAGGTTGTTTCTCGCGTAAGATTGACATTTCGCACTGAAGTTAATAACTAATTGCTAATGGATATCTTATATTCACCAAATGGTTTTCCAGACGTGTGTATATATGAGGTAAGAATATAGGAAGCAACTGAACTGGAAGAATTGAGGAACGATCAACTGGTTTGATGCGAAAGACACCCGATAGCATTGTTCAATACCTTCTCTTTCTTTGTGGTACCGTTGTGCAGCCTTCCACCGCTGTAGTATGCCAACCCGCGAACACAGCCCCCTAAAAGCTGAGGAAGCGGCGATAGCGCGTGCGTTTAGCCAAAGCGGCGCCAAAACTCTCATAACATACTCCTAGCAGGTGTGGCGCAACTTTGCCAACGGTCGATTGCATGTCACAACACTTCGAGCGATAAATCAGAGTCCACCAATGAGACCAGCCAGGATTGTATGGCCACCAGCTCATACTGGCATCTCCGGCAAACAGGATCACCAACCTCGTGGCTCGAGATTTGACCCGCTTAGCCAGCGCTGATGAAGCCGAGCCCGAACGCATGCATCCTGTAGTCACCTACCAGGAAATTACTCAGCACTATAAATGCTCTCCCGTAGAACTCATTACTCCACGCACAAATCGCTACCGATTAACCAGGAAAGACTATTCCGCGCCCTGCTGGTTAACACCTTCCCGCACACAACCAGACTTCACCTCTTTGACCGGACACTATTCTCTCCACTTCGCCGCTTCTGTGGAGAGCCAGAGAACCTCTTACACATAGTAGGTGGCTGCGACAAGTCTACCCTAGATACGCCCAACCTCCACCTTTTGAAAGAGTGGGAGAGAGCCTTGGCCAGCTCCGGCCTCGAAGATCAGCTACACTTGATGGAAACGGCTGTCGACTCGGCCCCCTTGAATGAGGACGCCTCTCTGAAACTTTTCCTCGATTTAATTAGAGTACACTTTCTCTCTCTCGACAAGGGATCATTACTACTGCTTGTGGCTTCATTAAGCTATTATCTTTGCTAGACCCCACTCGCTGTCACCTGTCGCTGAAGTGCCATTAGCAAGTTCCTATCTGCGGTGGTTCCCTAGCCAATGCCGTCCTATACACGCCATCCAATGAGTCATTAAAGCCGTTCTTTCTTTCTAATCGGCCTGTTAGCAGATAAAAGATTAGCCGAACGAAATCGCTCTAAACGCCACCAGCCACGCTTGACAGTAGGATCTTGACGCCGACGCCGGACTGTTTTTTACTTCTGAAGCCCTACTAATGATTTCGTGACAAAGCTAAAGCGCCATTGAAACAAGGGGTACATGAAAAGCGTAGCAAACCAACCAATTTATTTACAATGCAAAATTTGTTGCTTCATTGTGCGAAAATAAGGGGGCGTAAGCGCGTGCCTGCGTAGACATTCGATGGATCAAAAAAAAAAAAAAAGATAGCGGGCGCGCAGGCTCTCCTGCACGCCAAAAAGACTGCCCGCTTGCCAGTAAACTACTTTCCCGCCTGCTTGCCAGGCAGGCGATTCCTGAGAGGATGCGTGATTTGGGGACGAGGGGTGGTCCGTCACGAGACGCCCTGGGGGAGGGCGCTGCCTCACCAGGCCGCTGCCCACTGGCCAGGAGGCTACATGTTTGCCTTCCAGAAGACTGTGGCGAGGATGCGTTATTTGGTGACGATGTGCGGCCCGTCACTGGTCGGCGAAGGGAGTGGACACAGGGCGGAACAGCGGCGGCTATATAGAGCCATGCGTTACAGCGAGCGCAGCCCTGAAGCGCCCGCCCCTGTGGTTTCGCGTAGTCCCTCAGCGTCAGCCTCGTTGCAACCGAGAGAACGAAGACGCCACCGAAGATAGAGCGAGCCGGAAATCGGAGGATGACAGTATGACGAAAGTATAAGCGGGAGGGCGGAACTCCAAGACCGCGCGAGACGTGCTTCAGGGCGACGACGCCTAACGAGATAACGGCAGAGTACCCCGCGCGCCATCGTGCATTTGCCGATGACGCGATCGCTTTTGAGACACAGCAGCTATGCACCGTTGCCGAGAAGACTGCAGTTCGCGCTGCAGTCAAATTTCGCATTAGCGAGTATCCCAATCGCCTGGTAATATTTTTTGTTTCCTCAAGAAAACAACTGCGTGTATAAAAGTTCAGTGTTATGAGCCAAGAATAAAATAAAAAAATGAACAAAATTCAATTAATAAAAATACAGTTGTGGCCATAAAGAGTAATGCTTTCACATTCATACAAATACACGCCTTAAGTGTTCCAGCGAATTTTTTATTTCGCTTCAGTTATTGTTGTAATCGTGGACCTACAATAGAAAACATTTTGCAGTAGATTGTACTGTTAAAGGATCTCTTCAACACTTTCGATCAATTCTTTCACTCTTTTCTGTGCATCTGCAAGCATTGCGAAAGCTAAACCTATACCACAGACCAGCAGTCGGGTGATTTGCTCGTCACAGCAGATACACGTTCATTTTCTGCTTCGCTTTTGTGGCTTTCTTTTTAGAGTCGCAACTTAAGGAGAGCCGGAAAATAGCCGCTACACTACTGTAATGACGTCATTACAGCGGTAGAAGAAGGCCAATACTAGGAAAGAGAGAAAAATATTTTAAGCAAGTTTCTAAGTTATCTGATGTGTACAGAGCAGTAATTTTTGTCTGAGGCACTTTGCGACCCCCTAATCTTAGTACTCGATGTCTAGGTTGACTACTTTCTGCAAGCATTGAATATTTAGAAAAAACTTGATAAAAGTGTTGCAGGATCGCTTTAATTTGGCCAAAACAAAACATTTGCACAACAAAACCTGACAAGGGAACTAATACCGATCACCAAAAATAACAATAAAAAACACGCCTGCATTTTTTTTATTCCGAACCCGTTTGAACCCGTTTGAACCGGTTCGAACCGGTTCGAACCGGAACGGAATGGTGCTCCGGAACCGAACCCGAACCGAACCCGAAAGGCTTGAACCCGAACCCGAACCGAACCCGAAAAAATTCCGGTTCGACACCCTGATTGCAGTCCCCCTGCGAACAGCTGACTGCACCGGCACGGGCGTTTCGAGGCTCGAGGCGACTGCCTCGGCCGTGATCGCTATGTCGTCGACCACGATGACACCCGTGCTGCTCGACGACGGCTCTTGCGGGCTCACGTCGATACCACAGATGGTGGTGATGGCCAGTAGCAACTCCATGGCCTCCTCGGTACCCGCGTCCGCCGCCACGACGTTACGCTGCGCGTTCACACGCACGTCCACCACGCCAGGCCGCGCCGTGAGCTGCCCAGCGATTGCGTCGCGCGCCAGCTTCGCGAACGTTGCCCTAGGATCCTTCGGGCGAAAAAGAACTGTCCCGAGGGTTGTGGGGCGTGGGGGAAGCTTTTTCCCCTCGTTGCGAAGCCTACGTGCCGCTCTCTTACGTTTAGAAGGCGACACGACCTCCTGCCAGCCGTCCTGTGCGGTGTGGTTGCGGCTGCCGCCGCTGGGCGCCAGGGCAGGAGGCTGACAAGCATATCGGGCCAGCAGGCACCGCACCCTGATTGGTCCGTTAAAATGACGTCACACACACATTAACCGGATGTGACGTTTGATTTTTTTTTTCTTGCCAGGGCAGTCATTTGGCATTTGGCAGCGTGAGTTCAGAGGACGGTTCTCTGTACCGTGGTTCATCGTTAGTGCAACGCTAGGCAGCCAGGTTCGAAGGATATCGTTACGCGGAGTTCTAGTTGGCGACAGCCAACTCAAATTCATGTGCAGGTTGCGGCTGCGCTTGTTGCCGTTTGTGGAGACCTGCACATTTAGCTTCGGTGGCCACAACACTCCCCGGCTGTCCGAAGCAGTGTCGCGCTTGCGTTGCCGGCCGGCAGATTTCGCCGTTCTCTATGTTGGGGGGAACGATTTAGATCGGACCGGCGCAGATCCGCAGCGGATATGTGACAGCATCAAGGTGTGTACAGAGGAAACCCTTGCACTATTTTGTTTGTCTGTGAAGGCGGGATGGACATTAAATGTCGCCCTATTTGTGTTGTAGGCCCTGGTGACCCAGCTGCAGCGCGAGGTGGCCCCTGCCGTGTACGTCTTCACGGTGCTGCCTCGTTGCTTCCAGTCGGCAAGCGCGAGTTCCACTCGTCGCTTGCTGAACAGGAAGCTAACGGCCACCCTGAAGCGTATGCGGGACGTCTACATACTGAACGGTGAAGTAACAATGGACGAGCTCGTATAGGCTGTGGGCTAACGTACGGGATAGCAGAGGACCCCGGCTAGCTTTGCTAGAGAACGCTACGCGCCGTACACTAGCCCTGCGAAATCCGAAGACTCACGCACGGGTTCGAGTACTCACATGCGGTAGACAGGCTCCGGCAATCCAAAGTGATGCTTTATTGCCTGGCAGATACAGTGCATACACCAGACAACACGACTATCGCTCGCGGGGAGACAGTGGCTCCTGTCGCTCGCTCTAGCCGCTGGGCTCAGACCTCGATATCCGTCATCACGGCCGCGGGAGCAGGGGAGGCATCCCGAGGCGACCGATCAGGGCAGAATCTCTCGGCAGAGTCCCCGCGGACCATTCGCGCGTCCCGCAGGTCGGCTCGGGGGGAGAGGAGGTCTCCCCCGGCGCTCGAGGAGAGGGCGGCGAGGGAGAAGGCGACGACCGGTCCTCCTTCCCCCTCGCTCTCCGCACACGTTCGCGGCAAGCCGGTTCGGCGCGTCGCGCGGGGTCATGAAGAGGACGCGACCTACGTGCCGCGCCGGCTACCCAAAATGGCGGCACCCAGCTTGCGGAAACATGTGCAGGCGAGGCGTAAGAAAACAAGGGTCCCCACAACCCCCCCCCTCCTCAAGACCGAGCCAGCACCGCTTGGACAACCGCTGCCGAGCAAAAGCACAACACACCCCCAAAATTAATAACACTCGTCCCCGGTCAACAAGAGTCCGCAAAGTCCGCAACAGTTCGAAGCAGCGCCACACCACACGCACAGTTCACGACACACCTTCAGTCCAGCGCGTCCTTGTAGTCACCGGAGGTAGGGCAGTCCAGGAACAGCAGGTTGGGGCAGCAGATGTAAGCCGCAGGCTGATGCCACAGGCGTAAGCAGCAGGCCGGCCGACATCTCCACAGACAGGAGGGGCCTCATTGAGCCAGTGGTACGTCCGCTAGGCCCCCAGTGACGGCCGCCGAACCGGCCGCCTTGGTGGTGAGGGCCCCAGAGGAGCAGGTCGGCCAGGGGGCGTGGCCCCGATGGAGTGTGCAGGGCGGGCCTGCCTGTGACGAGCCCAGGAGAGCAGCTTTCCGAGCACTCTGGTGCTGCCAGTTGGGAAGCGCCCGAGACAGGTGCCTCGGGGAGGCGCCAGGAGCGCCGGCTCAGGCGGCTGCATCTCGATCGTCGTAAAACCGCGTCCAGCGGGTGGCGGCCTGAGGACGGGGCCTGGGCTGCCAGCGATGCCAGAACCAGGGACTGCAGCAACCGGCCGCGCGTGGTGTGGCTGCGGGTGACGGGACCAGACCGGGGGCAAACGCCAGGGGGGGATGCGCTGCGGAAAGAAGTCGGGAGTAACAGCAAACAACGCCCAACTTCCCTGCTGCTGCTCTCCGAATGGGAAAGCGAAACAGGGTGCTCGGGCCAGGCTAGGGCCAAAAAGGGAACCCTAACGCTGGTGCAGCGGTTCAATAACCCGGAATTTCGTGCGCCCAGAGCACAAGGAGGCCACTGGTATTACACTACATCCAAGGTTATCATCGCGAGGAGAGAAACCAGCGGTTTCGCTTCGTGGTTGCGATGAGAGGAGGGCAACGTAACCGGGTGAGGGTGCTAGATAGGCCACAGCCTCCTCCGTGCCCGCTCCCCCAACGCCGCGCTCTCGCTTCGGCAGGCATATGGAGGAAAAGGGATCCTCCGCCACGCCGCACGAGACGCAAGGGAAAACCACCCACGCTCCCTCTCGCGGGGAAGGCGCCAGAGGTAGAGCGCACTGCTTACCTTCGTTGGGTTGCGGGGGTGATTATGCGCGCTTGCGCAACCGGTAGCGATGGGTGTTCGGCTGTTGGGCCGCCGCCCCGCGCTTCGGCTGCTTTCGCAGACTGGGAGCTGCCTCCTCATCATCCCAATCGTCGCTGCGCGCAACGAAAGGTTTCAGATCTGCGACGTTGACTGGACCGCCAACTGGTTTCCCTTTCGGATCTACCAGCTGATACACGAGCGGGGTGAGCGCATCCCCGACTCGGTACGGGCCCGACCACTTGGCCGACAGGGAAGCAGAGATGCCCTTGATTGCGTCGCTCAAGACGTGGTTGCGTCTGAGGACCAGGTCACCCGCTTTGTAGCGGACCTCCCTGTGTGCCTTGACGTACTGGGCCTTCTGTCGAGCGCGCGCTTTGCCTAGGTTTCTGCGGGCTAACGAAATCGCCTGCTCCATCCTAGAGCGCAGTTGCGCCGCGTACTCACTCGGGGCCGAGGAAGCGGCGGCCGCCCCCCCACCAGCCCGCAGAACGGTTTCCAGTGGGTTGGGCAGCTCTCTCCCGAAAGTGAGAAATGCGGGCGTGAACCCAGTCGAGCGGTTAATGGTTGTACGCAAAGCGAAGCTCAGCTCGGGGAGATATGCATCCCAGTTCCGGTGCTGTTCGGCAAACGCCGCTAGCATGTGCTTCACGTTCCGATTCAACCGCTCGGTGGGGTTGGCTTGTGGGTGATACGTCGTCGTCTTTCGGTGCTTAATGCCCAGGGCCGCACAGGCTTCGACGAACACCTTAGCCGTGAAATAGGACGCGTTGTCAGTTATCAACTCGGCGGGGTAGCCAAACCGAGTGAATACTTCCGACAACTTGTCCCATATTGCGCGTGCCGTTAGTTTACGCAGGGGAAACAACTCGCCCCATTTCGTAAAGTGGTCTGTGACGGCTAAGAGATACATATGACCTCTGCTGGACCTCGGAAAGGGGCCCATCACGTCACAGGCCGCGATCTGCCAGGGTTGCTGGCTGTTGATCGACTGCATGAGGCCCGGGGCTTTGCCACCCCTGGGCTTCACGCTTTGGCACACGCGGCATGAGCGGGCAAAGTGGAGAGCGTCCCGTTTCATGCCTGGCCAGGTCACGGAGTTGCACAACCTAAAATAAGTCTTAGGGCCGCACGCGTGACCGGCCACCCGCGAGTCATGGAAATAGGTCAGAGTCGCTCTTCGCAGACTGCGCGGGATAACCACCTTGAAGGGGTCAGAGGCCTCCTCCGATGGTATGTATCGCAGCAGGAGTCCGTCCGCATCAAGCAGATACGTATCCAACGTACCAGCAGCAGTACCAGCTGCATTGTGCTCGGCGCCGACAGCAATACCAGCTGTTACCGGACGCCCGGTGGCCGCGCAACCTTGCTCCATCTCAGAGCACGGCTCTTCCCTGAGCCCGTCAATGATTGACTTACAAAATGGATCGTTCTGCTGAGCTTCGAGGAGCTCTTCTCTGCTGAACGCAATACCGGATGAGTAGACAGGGGCTACCAGGTATGCGGAATCGCCCGGGTTTTGCTGCAAAACGGCAGCCGTCCCTTCGGGGCTGGTTTCGTTTGAGCGGTCGGCGCAAAAAGCTCCGTGCTCGCACGCGTGCGTTGCTTCGGAAGTATGTGGAGCAGAAACGGGGGCTCGTGACAGAGCGTCCGCCACCACGTTCGTGCTTCCCTTCCGGTAGCGCACAGTGAAGTTGTAGCGCTGCAGCGTTAGAGCCCAGCGCGCCAGGCGGCCAGACGCCTCGCCCAGGCGCTTCAGCCAGGTTAGCGCCATATGGTCCGTCTCCACCACGAACGCAACGCCGTCGACGTACAAGTCGAACTTGCGCAGAGCGAAAACTATCGCGAGACACTCCCTTTCCGTCACGGAGTAGTTTCGCTCTGCGGGTGTCAACGACCGGCTGACAAAGGCGACCGGCCGAAGAACACCTTCATGCTCCTGCAGCAGCACCGCGCCCAAACCGAGATCGCTCGCATCAGACTGAATCACCAACTCTTTGTTCAGGTCGGGCAGCCGCAGCTCGGCGGTGTCAACGAGAGCTTTAATGAGGGTGCGAACGGCCTCCTCCTGCTCCTGACCCCAGCTCCAGCGAGCATTTTTCCTCAACAGTGCGGTCAGAGGCACCTGCAGAGCCGCGCAATTGGGGATAAACTGCCGGTAGTAGTTTACCATTCCCAAAAAGCGTCTCAACGCCTTAATGTCTGTCGGCGAGGGATACTCGAGCAAAGCTCGGACCTTTTCCTCGCACGGCAAGACGCGACCACTGTCGATGGTAAAGCCCAGCAAAGAGACGCGAGTCTCCGCAATCTGAGCTTTCTTTGGGTTGAGGGTGATACCCGCATCCTGCAACCTAGTGAGAACATCCTCCAGATGTCGGATGTGTTCCTCAAAGGTGCGAGAATACACGACAATGTCGTCGAGGTACGCCATGGCATGTCGCCACTTTGCCTCCCCGAGAACACGATCGATCAACCTCTGAAAGGTAGTTGCAGCTCCAGAGCAACCGAAAGGCATTCGAGTGAACTCAAACAGCCCGCGGTGGCAGGTGAAAGCAGTTTTGGCTACGTCACCCGCACTCATCTGTACCTGCAGGTACCCGCGACTAGCGTCTAGGATGGTAAAGTATCGAGAACCACCTAGGCTAGCCACGATAGAGTCAATACTCGGCATGGGGTAGGCGTCCTTCCGAGTAAGCTCATTCAGCCGGCGATAGTCAACACAAAGACGGAAGGTGCCATCTTTCTTTTCGACTAGCACGACTGGGAACCCCCATGGACTGTCGGAGCGCTGGATTGCACCAGTCTCGAGCAACTCATCCACTGCGAGGTCGATTGCTCTCCTTTTGGCCTCAGTGACCGGCCGAGGATTGCATTTCCAGGGCAGTGCATCACCAGTATCAATCCGAAGCTGTACTAAGTTCGTACAACCCGGTTTCTCGGTGAACATGGTGCTGAACCGATTCAACAACGCCAATATGCACGCCTGCTCACGTTCCGACAGATCGGCCGACAGGGGCGGCAAACTGTGGTTCGTGTCGCCAGAAGCAGTAGCGATCATCGGGTTCATAATCGCTTTCTCCGCTCCAGCGTTCGAGCGCTCCGCCTCCGCTTCGCCGGGCAGCGCGGGGCTGCCGGACGGCGCGGGACGCGGGCGGCCTAACGTCCCTTTCGGGTGAAGGCCGCGCGCGCGCCGCTCGGGAGGCACGCGGGGCGCCGCTAGATGCGGTGAGCGCCCGCGCGCGTTCCCGGAAGCTCGAGGCGCTCGGGGGGCTGCCGTCGCGGCGGCGGCTGCGCGGTTGGGAGACATGGCTTCCCTGCCCGCTCGCGCGGCTTCAGGAGCGCAAAGCGTCTCCGAAAGCGTTGCGTTGTTGCCGCGCGCGCGCGAGGTATTCGGAGCGGGGGGCGCTTCCTATACATCGGCAAGTTTTGCAAACGGGAGCAGGGCTGCATGAACGCCTTGCCTATACCCGCCGTTGGCAATGTCAATCACAATGCCTGTACGAGCCAGAAAATCACGGCCGAGAATTACAGGCACTGTGAGGCCCGGGAGATGTACGAATCTGTGGCGTCGCACTCGTTTCTCCCATCGGACCACCAACCTCGCCGAGCCGCCTGAGTTGGCTTTCCCGCTCGCTAGGTGGAAAGTGATGTCGCAAGCTCGCAATCGAATACCTCTCCGATGCAAATGAGCGAGGACATCATCGCCGAACAGCGTAGCAGACGCTCCGCTGTCCAACAACGCCGCAAACTTTCGACCAGCGATCGTAAGGGCGATGAAAGGCGCTAGTGCGTTGGGGCGTTTCACCCTGCACGCCATCGGGATTAGGGGCTCAGGCTCACCACCTAATGTAGCCATAGCCGTCGGCGACGAAGTGCTCACCGACGGCGGCTGGCGTTTCCCGAATTGCGCTGCCTTTCCGGCGCCGGGCAGGGAGCGGTGCACGCGCGGGCATAGTGGCCCGTTGCGCGGCACTTGTAGCAGACGATGCCGCGATGCGACTGCGCAGCCGGAGGCCGCTGTCCGCGCAACGCTGACGGGTTCCCTTGGCCCCTTGGCTTGCCACTTGGGCGTAGCGGTTGGGTTCCGAGTGCGCTACTGCTCCCTGACTGTCGCGCTGCGCATTCGGTCCCCTCGAGCTTTCCACACGGGCGTAGCTGTTGGGTTCATCATGCGCGTTTTGTCCCCGGCCGTAGCCGTGCCGCGGCATGCCTTGCTGGGCGTCAGAACGCGCCCGCATGGCGTACGAGTACGGGTCGAGCGCGCGCTCCGACACATCGCGCGGCTCTATTTCAGTGCTCTCCGCGTACGCTGCTGTTGCCGCGGCGCGCGGCATGGGCGGTGGGGACGCACCTTGCCATGCGCACCTTGGCTCCAGCTTGGCGGGGGCTGGGGGAGGCGGCCGATAGCTGCGAGCAGCTAGTATATCGGCTTGGATGCGTTTTGCTTCGCTGGCCAGTTCATTGAGGTTGGCAAACTGGCTGCCTCGAAGGTACGCTGCAAAAGTTGGGTAGGCTTGTCTCGTCACCCTCTCAACCTTTTCCGCCTCCGACGCCATGGGCTTTGCGAGCAAAAACAACTCCTGCATTGCCCTGACGTATTCGATCAGAGACTCATCTCGGTGTTGAGTTCGCATCTCTAGCTCGTTCAACATGCGGCGCTCGTAATCTGGGGGCAGGAATTCGCTACGAAAGAGCGCTTCAAATTCTCCCATCGTACGAGCGTCGCGCCCCACCAGCCGGTACCACCGTGCAGCCTGGGCGGTCAGCGATATAGGCAGAACACGTCCTATAATCACGCTGTCGTCCATACCCGACGCCTCCTGATAGCGGTGCAGCGCCTCGAGGTACTCCGTAGCACTCATGCGGTCAGAGTAACCGCCGTACTCGGGTATTCTGAGGCTACCGAGTGAGCTGTTAGGCCTGACGCTCGGTTGTGCGCGCACCGCGTTGATCAGGGCTTGTGCGAGATCGACTGCTGCCGAAGGCAGGGGTGGCTCCTCGCGAGACAACGCTGGCGTAAGGCAGGCGACGTGCGCCCTAGCCGTAACCGCTTGCGAGGTCTGCGTGGTGGGGTAAGTTCGTGGCGCAAACACGCCGGCGAACGAGGCGACCGCCGCACCGCTAGAGCCGTGAGGCTCGTACACGGCGGGGTCGGGTGCGCTAGAGCTGCGGCGCAGCTCCTCCTTTGCAAACATATCCGCTGGGTTGCTACGACCAAGGCCCGGAGGGCATGATCTCGTTGCAGCCCGTGGTGACGGCAGGTGGTCGCAAGAAGCGTTCCGCCCGCCGACACCGTGCGGCACGCCGGCAGGAGTGGGATGATAGCTCCCGTGACTCTCCCGCGCGGCGCTTTGGTTGCCTGCTAGGATAGCGCTGCCTGGGCCCCAGAGGGGCCTGGGCGTAGTGATGGCGGCCGACAGGCGCAGGACTGGGTAATCATCCCTCACGCTGTCGTAGTGCCTCACGCCGGCAGAAGTGGGATGGCTCCCGTAACTCTCCTGCGCGGCGCGTCGGTTATCGGGGAGATCGGCGCCGCCTCGACAAAGCTCTGGCGTGAGCGCGGTGGTGGGCAGCAGCGGGTCGACAGTGGCGTCCCGCACGCCGTTACCACAAGCAATCTCGTCCGACAACCAGCCCTCAACTTCGGAATCAAGCAACGAGAAGCGGGGGTGCCGCCCTGTCATCGCAAAAAACCTTGGTTGGGCGCCAATGTGGGCTAACGTACGGGATAGCAGAGGGCCCCGGCTAGCTTTGCTAGAGAACGCTACGCACCGTACACTAGCCCTGCGAAATCCGAAGACTCACGCACGGGTTCGAGTACTCACATGCGGTAGACAGGCTCCGGCAATCCAAAGTGAGGCTTTATTGCCTGGCAGATACAGTGCATACACCAGACAACACGACTATCGCTCGCGGGGAGACAGTGGCTCCTGTCGCTCGCTCTAGCCGCTGGGCTCAGACCTCGATATCCGTCATCACGGCCGCGGGAGCAGGGGAGGCATCCCGAGGCGACCGATCAGGGCAGAATCTCTCGGCTGAGTCCCCGCGGACCATTCGCGCGTCCCGCAGGTCGGCTCGGGGGGAGAGGAGGTCTCCCCCGGCGCTCGAGGAGAGGGCGGCGAGGGAGAAGGCGACGACCTGTCCTCCTTCCCCCTCGCTCTCCGCACACGTTCGCGGCAAGCCGGTTCGGCGCGTCGCGCGGGGTCATGAAGAGGACACGACCTACGTGCCGCGCCGGCTACCCAAAATGGCGGCGCCCAGCTCGCGGAAACATGTGCAGGCGAGGCGTAAGGAAACAAGGGTCCCCACAAGGCCTACGTGTATTGTTTTGTTCTCTAGTGGGTACGTATAACTATATTTCTAACGCTGTCTTAAAAAATTAGAAATTGTACACAACATTAGCCAGTTTTGCCTGGAAGTATGTGTATAGAAGGTACCATTCTGTTGTGAAAACATGTTGACCGACCACGTGCTTCGCCTGCGACGTCGCTGTGTTCTCGAAATGCATGTTATCAAACTTGCCGTACCCCCTAGCGTTTGCACTGAAGTACGCTTATAGAGCCGGAAATAGGAGCTAAAAGTCCCACTTTGTATGAAACTTTGGCGAAGTCCGCCTTTCAAAATTAGTAATGGCAGAGTGCCACTAAATGTTTGCTACATGGTTACATTAGGGTCCGAATGTCATTTGAACCAAATGTCATTTGACTCAAATCGGGTGCTTCGAATGTCATTCAGCATCCCGTGCTACACTACAATTTCGATGGCATTTGAAAGATTTCACAATTGCTCGCCGTGCTGTAGTGGCACTGTTGTCGCCCCGTTCCGTTTTCGTACAATAATACAACGATGAAATGTAGGAGCAGTCTAAGGCAGTAAAATGATGTCAAATTAGAAGAGGCACCAGTTTTTACTCTAATGTGGCTGCTGTCTTGCGTGTTTTTTTTTGCGACTGACCCACTGGTTTTGAAAGTATTAAAATTAAATATGTCTGTTTGATATTTTAAGTAAATCAGCAGTGAACAAAGTTCCACAAACAAATATTTTGTTTGTTTTACGTACGGCAGTAGTATATTTTTTATTGCCAATCGAAGACGCTGCGTGCGAGAGTGCTAGAAATGGCATTTGAAATCCCAAATGTCTCTTTTGGTGCTTATTTGGCTCGAATCTCATTTGAGCCGAATGTCGTTTCAAAACATAGTGTACCAGGGGCATAAAAAGAACTTATTTATGGCAGAGGCACACTAAATAATTGCATACATGGTTTAAAAAGAACTTAGTAGTGAACCGGTGCCTGCTTCGCATTTCTTCGCGAGTCTTGTTGTTACCTAACATTAAATATCTGTACTGTGAAGTGTGCTTGCATTTGCCCTGACAGTCTGCTTGCTTTGTTGTTGAATTTGTGCGCAGCACCGTTTCCTGAACGCGACGAAACAGCCGAAGCGGTCCCTGTTTGCCGCGGATGGATACCACGTGTCGAGGGATCGTGGCATCGACGAGATGTCCGCGATCCTTGTGAAGGCGCTGGCCAGGCGGTACGGGCGGGGCATTCTCTCGCCAGACCGAGCTGCACCTGGTGCCAAGTACACCTTCTCCCGCTGTGGAGCCAAGGGCCACGAGAGGAACGACTGCCTGCAGTACTGCTCGCCGTCCTGAGGTGCAACGAGGCACCACTGAAGACCATCGGCTTGCTAAAACGGCCCTTTTCAGGGCCACATATTTGCCTGCCATGCGGGATTCGCTGCAGCCAACCCTTGTCACCCCGTAACCTGCTCTCTCTAGTGGTATGGTCAGCATAAAACCCTACTTGGTGAATAGGTGGTGGAGAAAACTACTTGCACATTCATTGCAGTACAGGCAGCCATGATTTGTGCTCGCCCTAGGCCGAGAGTTGCACTTTCTTTTTATATGCTCTTAATTTCGAAATTCTCGACTTGCATGTACACCTTCTCCCAAACACGAATCAGAAATGGTTTGTTCCACCCAGTTGATGAAGCCTCAGTGCCACCCGCCGCGGTGGCTCAGTGGCTAAGGCGTTGCGCTGCTGAGCACCAAGTCGCGGGTTCCATTCCCGGCCGCGGCGGCCACTTTTCTGATGGAGGCGAAAAGCAAGAACGCCCGTGTGTGCAAGATTTTGGCGCACGATAAAGATCCCCAGGTGGTCAAAATTAATCCGGAGCCCTCCACTACGGCGCGCCTCATTGCCTGCGTTGTGTCGGCGCGTTAAACCCTACAATCAATCAAGCCTCAGCGTGTCCTCTGCCCTAGGAAAATTTGCTGCTAATAGCCATGCCACATTGTTTCTTTCGGCAACCACTGATTTGCACAGATGCCACACTTGCTTCCATTTACTAAATGCTGCATGGCTGTGTCTGCTTAACGCATCATTTCTGCTTGCATGCTATATTTCTGTTATATATACTGTTAAGCATCAGCTAACCTGAACCAAAGTAATTATGGCTAGCAATTTTGCAAGGAGTCCTCTAAAATGAGGATTCAAGAATAGCAGTGAAGATGTTTCTACGAGACATGCACACTTCATTGCACGACCTCCTCATGTTGCTGCTTGTTCTGCAGCAACTTGCTGCTGTTCTGCATCAGAGCTTTAAGGCAGTTTACATTGGCATGTTGTAAGCTTTACCGTGCATCTCGGAAAGCTCACGCATTCTGCAATTAAATGCAGTTGCTGAAGTGTTTTTGACCCCCGTTATAATTCTAGGCTTTGCTGCTGCTTTGGCAAAAATACTTCGTTGGCCAATTTTACTTGTGTGTGCTTGCTGCATGAATATTGTCTGTACTGTACTCTTGCCGCTGCAGAGAAAGGAATGGATTCAGATGACAGAGCATGCATTTGAAGTCTGTGGGAGGGGCCTTTGTGGTGCAATGGACAGTAGGAGGCTGATTGTGCATAAAGATTAGTCATCGTGACTCAAAATGCCATGGCAACCAACCTGCACCAAGCCATTTTGCTAAGAGACTTTATTCTGTTACCTGTTCATGTGCGCTGCATTCTACCATTTAGGATACTGCAAAGTTAGGGGGCTACTATGTAAGCTCCTTTTGCTTGAAAACAAGCGCCTTGATCTCTGATGTCTTGAGGTTTGTTGCCTTTTTATGGGTTTCATGATGGTTCTCGAAACACTTACAAACCACTGCATTGCACACACCCTTGATAAGCATCCGTTTCTTTCTGAATAAACAAAATTAACCATAAGGCTACCATGTTAGGACGACCTGATTGTTTGGTTGATCATTAGCGAATACAAAATTTTGTAACACACTGAAAGTGCTTATCTATCAACACACCATTAGGAATAACTGTTGAGCCATTGCTTTGACAAGGGGAGTTATCTGAAGGCGATTCGTCTTGTTGAAATGTTGGCTCCATCAAGGTACCCATTGTGGTGCTCCAAAATTGACACAGCTGTGAAAGACCCAGAAAACCCTCACATTTCCATCATGCAAACCAGCATGAATGCTATTTTTCTTGGAATGCTGCAGGTGCACAACGAACCACCACGTGGAAATTAAGTTGCAGAAGTTCATAAGCAAGCGGTACTGTTGCCAGTCTTTCAAATGAGGTGTTCTCGTGGCAGCCTCCACCATGCACTCAATAGTTCTCATTTCTCACCTTGGCCTATATTGCTGTCTGCAGCAAAGAGATGCATCTTCCCCACCCAACACTCTTCCCTCTGTGCTCACTGTCCCCAGCCTGGCACCCTCTACCATATACTGTGGGAGTGCCAACGAACTCCAGACTTGCCCCCCCTTTCCAACCCAACCTTCGAGCAGTGGAGGGCTTCCCTGGCCAGCCCGGACCCGGATATCCAGCTTAAAGGAGTACTGACACGAAATTTCAAAGTTGAGATAACTATGTAAAACGCTTCCTTTTTATCAGGAGATATCTCCCAGCAAGTTTCAACAGCAACCGTTCAGCGAAACATATTTAAAATCCATTTTAATCTTCGCCCGCACGAGAAAGCCCAGAGCGGGCCGACGTGACATCATCTGCTACGTGCCCCAAACTGCCGACGTCGGGGCTCCCGTGACGAAGCCGACGCGCTGGCTGTGGTTGGCGCGCGCTGCTCGGGAGTGTGTACACGTCATGGTTTTGGGACTGACGTCATGCTGCCCGGGCCTGTGGGGACGGCGAAAACCTCGGCCGGTCTGGGCGCGCGCGTGCGCTCGCTCGCGCGCGCTTCCAGAGAGGCAGCGATACGGCAAGAATGGTGACGCCATGTGATACATGCTGTCATGGCGGCCGCTCGGCGTTTTTTCGTCGAAACCGAAACTGGCACGAATAAACGACGCCGTAAATGAATGTTTACGCTGCGCTCGACCGTCTAATCTGTCATTCTATGATTAGTGGGCTGGTCGGCACGCATAGCAGCGAAAAAAACGTAACATAGAAATTTCGTGTCAGTACTCCTTTAAGTTGGTGACCCGAGCACGGACGGCCAGCCGAAGTCAAGGCATCCCGGACTAGGGACGCCTTCCACAGGGCAACGCCCACACATCAGCCTCTACTGGAGAAATACAAATATTTTTTTTCTCTCTCTCTCTCTCTCTCTGAAGCAAACTTTCCAGATAAATAAATCATGTTTATTTGGATTAGTATAAATACAGTGCAGGCCCCATTGCCAAGGTAGTGTGGCAACACTCCTATTAGAGCACATCTCAAGCAATAAGGGAAACACCAACTGCAGCCCAGGCGACACGTTTCTCAACATGCCTTCAGCTCCCTCAGTGTTGCATTCACAGCTCAAAATGAAAGTTCTTGGAGCACCAGTGACTTGTCCAGTAATAGGCGCAGCAGGCAATGGGGATGGAGCATCTTCAGGACAACAGGAACTTGCTGAATACAGAAAAATGAAACACATACAGCATGAGTGACCATACTGTCAGGTAATAAACGAGTTTGTTCTCAGCTCGCAAAAAAGCCTAGCACATGTTTGGGGAGGAGGCGGGGGTAGTGCACATCCAACTGCAGGCAAAAGTGGCGACATTCCAAGGCACTGAAATTTTTGTAGTGCCTGTGAATGTGGTCTACTCCTAGCAAGCGAAAAAAAATGTACAGAGGCTGTAAGCGAGCCTTCACATCCGTCAACGGTAGTGAAACCCAAACGTCAATCTGAGCAGGCCACGAGTTCTTTTGTAGCATGCTTTGGCAGGAGGGTTGCAGCATGCAGTAACTGAGGACAGCCAGGCTGTAATTGCGGGGAATAAATAGGCAAAATACGATGGTGCCATTGTGTCAAGATTACGGTGCACATTAAATAGCCCCAGGTTGTCTAAATTAGCCCGTAGCCCTCCACTATGCTGTGCTTCATGGCCCAGGTGTTGCTTCTTTTTTTTTAAACATTAGACAGCGTAAGAAAAAGCAGGCATTTTCTGTTGTACAGGAGTATCTGTCCCCACAGTTGGCCTCTTCTAGCACTGCTAGTTTAGCCGTGATCAATTGTAGCAGCACCGAATCCCCCCCTCCTCGGCTATCCAAAAAGAACCCATGGCAGCATGCTACCGAAGCGTGAGTGGACGGCTGCAGCACCAGGTGGGCCATGGCCCAGGGTGGAAGCCCTCTGGAGCTTAACGGGCTCAGGCAGGGTTGGGTATGCACCATACCGGGGGAAACGGGCACTGGATGAGGGGTGCAAGAAAACATACAGGCAGTCCAAAGCAACATTTTCAGCTCCGAAACAAGCTAAGTTGACGGCATGCGCACACATAAGCATGATATAGAACACCGATTTCTGTGGCAGAACACAGGGCACTAGCTTTCATTGTCCCGTCACCTGTTGGTCCGCGGGTGCAAGCACCACTCCTACCAAGCAGAGGCATGGGCTTGAGTTGCAACATGCTTGGCCAACCTAGATGAACCACCCAGTCCAGTTCTCAGTCCAAAGATTACCAGCGCGGGATGACATGCAATTTGAATGCAACTGTAGTGCATACCATAATTACAACAACACATTTATTCTTAACGATACTGCCATCTTTTACCAAACAGGAATGTGCAGGCTGAGTTTTTTAAATGAAGCACATGTTGTGCTGGTTGAAATCTGCTAATACTAGCCCGCCTCCTTGGTAGGAGCCTCCCTATCCGCCACCTGGGAGACGCGCTCTCTGAAGCAGGCAGACTCTGCTAAGAGAAAAGTGTTCTGGCACACTGCCAGATGCAGCATAACACTGCAGCCTCACCATGGGAAGACCCGAAGACGTAATAAACAGCATCAAGTAAGATTACTTTCATAGACTGCACCAAGCATAAAGCGCCCAGCGCACTGCATTTGCTGTATTCAATACGCGACGGTACACTTTGTCTGCTCAGGAAGCTCGCTGGCGACGGTAAAGCCTGTGCCGGTAAGTTACCGTTCACGTTAACTCTCGCGCATGCGCACTCGACTGCAGCAAACACGGTAACCCTATGCTAACACTCTCTATTATGTCGCGTTGCCTTGATTCCAAGATTTTTTTTTAGCGCCGCCAAGACGGCGGACCGAAACACAAAGACACACCGTGCGCCTTCCGTTTCGGTCCGCCGTCTTTGCGGCACTTTTAAACCCTTGCAGTGATGTACCAACTCGCCAGAACCACGGCTCCGCGTCGTAATGTTGTTGTAATATGGTGAATGCGCGCAACTGCCACTTGCGAACGTTACTATGCTAATACGTTAGGCCTAGAAATTTGGAACGGTCACAACATGAAACAAGCGGAGGTTGATTTTACACGGTGACGAATATACGTCGGCTTACATTTCATTTGATTCAGTTTAGCTAACAGCAGGAAAGATACCGCCCTGCATTAATTGCAACGTCGCTGAGCGTGGACTTGACACTTTTTGATAGGCCTGCGTTGAGGCCTAACCAAAATTTGTAACACAGTCGCAAACAAAACAATGAAGTCATCGTTTCTATCTAACACTAATGTCCATTCAATGAAATATGAATATCTCTTCGCTCATATTTACATTTTCTTACTTCTAAACGCTGCTCACAGCTATTCAAGGTCACGTACGATAAAAGTCCTTAAATCACTGAGCACAATACTAGATGAAGCGGATTAACGTAGGCGAAATAAAAGCAAACTATTCCAAGTTTTCTTACCTTCAGCGCTGCCGAAGACCAGTTGCACAATCTCAGCGTCGAAACCGTGCATCGCTCTGTGGTGAAGGACGAGGTTGTCAAAAGTTGTAACGCTGTGACCGCATTTGTCACACTTCATGTGGCTTTTTGAGCTTGTCCCCTCTTTGTGGTGCACGTTTCTCTCGTGTTTAAGCATGACTTTTCGTTGCGAAAACACCTTGTCGCAGTCAGAGCAGCGCCGACGATCCTCATCGGTGGGAGCAGCATTCGACGAGCCCGCCATGCCGCAGAAAAGTAAATGCGCCGCAAACGTCGGAGGTCAGAGCAGCGCACCTTCAAGGCAGCACGTCTTTCTCCCATTAAAAAAAAAAGCCATCCTTAAAAAAAATTGGCGTTCGCGACGGGACGAGGCTAGTTCGTTTGGCATACTCATAAACATCCCCCTCGCGAGGGGCACGATCAAATGCACAGCATTTCCGAGGGGGTGCGCCGGCAAGTCGTATGGATTACGTATTGGTTGTTGGTTTTCTTGTTACACGCTGCACGTCATCAAATTTGCGGTGGGCTACAGCGGGGCGTCCCGGCAGCACGAGACGCGACCAGCGCTGCTGGTCTCTCGATCATAGTCTCGATCGCGGGACCTGTGTCGCCATCTTGCGGAGGCGCGTGACAACTTATGGCGGGTCTCTCGATCATAGTCTCGATCGCGGAACCTGTGTCGCCATCTTGCGGAGGCGCGTGACAACTTATGGCGCTTTCGAAACAAACCATAAATGAGTGAAGGATATAAGGCGCTATCGGTGCATCGAAATCCGTGTTGGTTGCGTGGCTCAATCGGTAGTGCGCCCGGCACTTGCCGTTCCGCCCGCGGCGTCATGGGTTCGAATCCGGGCGCCGGAAACTGTTGTTTCTTTTATAGTGTAGTGGCCTGGCTGCGGACTAGGCCGAACGCCGCGTGACATTGTGAGTTACTAAAATGCTATGCATTTAAAATGACGTCACATCCGCTTTTAAACCAACCAATCAGCGTGCTTAGAATTGACCAATCAGGGTGCGGTGCCTGCTGGCCCGATATGCTTGTAGGAGGCTGCGCTGCGCTCGCGTCCTCGCGTGGGCAGCTCTTAGCGCTCACAGCGCCGCCTATCACATCCTCACTCGCTCCGACAGGAATTTTTTTCTCCTCCGACGGTAGCGGAAGGGTCTCGAAGGGCGCTGGCCACCTTGCCGTTTCTCCCTTGTGATGGTGTCCGTCCCTTCCCCCGCGGCCGCCGGCGTGGCTTTTCCCGCAGGGCGTCCGCGTAGCTGCCGGCAGCTCGCTGGTTTCTCGGAACGTCCTCAGGCCGCGCGGCGACTGTCGCCGCCGGGGCCGGGCTGCGCTCCTCCGCCGCTGCAGCTGCGAGGAGGGACCGAATGGCCGCCGCTACAGCGACTTCCTCCCCCGCTCCGTCCAACATGGCGCCGCTGGTCGCCTCGCCGTCTCGCCGCCAGCATCGCTCATGCTCGATGTGGACGGCGTCCAGTTCGTCGATGACGAATGCGGCAAGCGCGATGACCAGTTGGCCGCGCTCGCCCTGCGCCGTCCGACGCCCGTCCAGGTTCCGCAAGTTGTCGAGCTGCCGGCGAAGCATTTGAAGCGTCGCCCTCACTGCGGCGTCGGCGTGCTGCCGCTCGTCGTACCCCGGCGCGCGTTCCACGGTCGTTGGGGGTCTCAGTGAGGTCCCAATATCCCCCGAGGGGAACTCCGTGACGGCCGGCTCAGTTGTGGGGCTCGGGCTCACCTCGGAGTCGTCTGGGAAGCCCTCGATCTCGGACAGCGTGGGCACCGCGCCGGCACGCTGTAGCTCGTCGTCAGGCTCCACGCTCGCCGGTGCGCCGGCGCGTCCGTCGCCGCTCTCCGTGGTGCCCATGCGCTCGGGAGAGCTCGAGCGCGAGTCGCCCGGGTTCATGGCTTGCGATACCGCAGCCCCGGAGGGGTTAGAAGCACTATTTTGCCGAATTATAAGGAAACTTTTCGGGAGCAGATGAGAGATGCGGCCGCCATGACCAGATGCGAGCCAGATGACTCAATGATTCATCGAAGTCGATGGTGACTCAATTTCATCAGAAGAATTCGAAAGCGACGCGGGATGGCTGTCCAGCCATCGCCAGCGCAACAGTCGAGCGATCAGCAAGCTATGCCTAACGACAGAACAACCAGCTCGCGGTGGCAGGAGGTCATCGACACCCGCCACGAAACTCTTTACGAAGCGCTCGCGCAACTCGCAGCCGCCACGTGCTCCGCAGCTGCCGAAAGAAGATATTAAGATCATTCTGAGGCCACGCGACGGGCTAAACGTTAAAAAGCTGAGCGACGCTCAGATCAGAGACGCAGTTTTCGCCGCGGCAAGCGTTACACGAGATGAAGCGGAAGAAGACATTCTTCGATCGAACCCTACGAAGAACATCGTCATAATCAGCACGCCGACCATGGCGAATACCGAGAAGTACAACAGCATCAGAAAACTGAGAGTAGGCGATGCTGTCTACGAAACCGTCGCATACGCAGCTGCACCAGAAGATACGGTCAAAGGGGTCATTCACCGCATCCCTTCATACGACACGGCGGAGGACATCACTCGAAGTCTGGTGTATAAGAAAAACCCCACGATACTACAAGCCAGAAGAATGGGCAATACCAACTCGGTCGTCATAATATTCGAAGGGAAACGGGTTCCCCACTTCGTCTACTACAGAGGAGCGGAGTACAGGTGTCTACTCCACAAGAAGAAACACGAAGTGTGCGACTCGTGCGGCAAACTGGGTCGCCGATCCGATGTGTGTCCAGCACCAGAAGACAAAATCTGCAAGGGATGTGGCGAGCGCAACCCTGGGGAGGACCACCCGTGCGACCCGAAATGTGCCTTGTGTGGTAAAGACCACTCAACCGGCGACAAGACCTGCCGACAACGCTTCAGAACGCCTTTCCTTCTCAAGCAAAGGCAGTGGGAAAAGCTAAAAAGACAACAACGAGAACAGCAAGAGCAAAGTCCACGCAATAATCACCAAAGATATTCTAGTATCCACCAGGAAGACGACGGCACGGAAGATTACCGAGGCCGATCTGAAAGTACACAAGGCCACTTCAAGGACTCTGAGGAGGATGGAAAGAGGACTCGCTCCAGTTCCTTTCCTCGCCTGCCCAACAAGAGTGACGGACCGCATGCACCGTCAACAGAAGGACGACACCGCTTCCGGTCCAAGTCTCGGAGGCAACCTGCAGGTGGCGGGGAAAGACGAGAGTCCGGCACCAGATCCCGAAGCTCCCGAGGGAACAGAGACAACGCAGCCACGTCGCCCACGGCAGGGTCTCGAGGCGAAGTCAACTGCAATTGGCGGTGAGATGTTTGAGTGGCGCCCCCTGGCTCTGACGTCAGCTTAGGGACTCGCGCCGCTGTCGTCTGCTACACTCCGCTTGTGAGGGGCAGCCGTGTCTGTGCTAGAAATCGCCCGCTTTGTTGCTGTAGTGCATTAAAAAGCGTATTTCTAGTGATTCAGTTATTTTGCCAGCTTCTGACGCATCTGAATAATTTGAAGCTGTATCCCCCACAAGTTTGCAACACACGAGGAGATAGAGAACAACTTTCTTCAGAGCATCGGTCACAAGATCGTGTGTAACTCGTGCTTTCTAGCTTATTCGCGAGGATCAGCGATCAGACCTTCTCGATAAGTATTCAAAATGCGTAGGCTTCCCTGCAGTATTTTTGAGGTGCTCCTATGAAGACTCAACAGTCTAATACTACGTACCAAGCAGCGGCCTCTACACGCTCTTAGCCCAGCAGGAAATAAAGCGGCTTTCTTCTGTTTCTTTCGTTGTTGTCTTGTATCGGATTAATGTTTCTTGCTTTTTTTTTCTGCCCAACGCATTAATTTTTCTGCGCCGTCACAAACGTCTTATTAGGGGGTTTTGGGATGTTTGGGAGGCTCACAAAGATCGTGTGGATATTTCCTTCGTATTGTATGGCATACATTGCTTCTTCACAAATTGGCTTTCATTACGGCTGCGTGCAAGAAGGTGCATATCCGCAGCGTGCTTTGTTTATGCACATGCAAATAGAATGAGAAGGTTTGTGCTACGCCACCGCGATCGCGCCCTAAACAACGTTGTCCACAGTAGTCGAAGGCGGCTTTTGTGCTCCGAATTTAATCATATCGTTATCATAACGAACTGACTCTCAACCCGAACAATGATGACATGATTACGGTGTTGAAGGCACGATATCCTCGCCAACTAACGCAATAAATAGTATACCTGCATATATTACAAGAATCGAAACCGAAGAATAATTCCAAGTAGCTCTTTATTGCATTCCAACACTTCCAGGCGCAAAGAACAAACCCTATTCTACTCGGGATGGCGTTCTATGAATTGAAGAAAATTACTTTTACTCTCTTGTCCTGAACTGCGGACCTGGCCCACTAACCAGCTCGATTTAATTGTAAATAAAATTTTCTCCTCCTCCTCCTACTCCTCCTCCTCTTGAGTGCAGTTTTCCTATAACGCATATCCGAATATCGGGAAGATATGGCTGTGGAAAATGTACCTAAATATCCCTCCAGGTCTAAACAAACATAGTGTTACTGTATATTTAACGCAGACGTGGCTCGTTTAGCTCAACAAACCTCCATACTGGTTAGATGCCTGGTATGCAATCAGCACGCGCCTATATACAAAGTGGGTTATTTGGAACTCAACCTACAGTTTTTGCAGCCCATAGTGCATGTCGGCAAACTTTCATGCCTTGACAACGTAAAGTGATGTGACACAACACGTTAGAGCGTTCAGCAAGGTTTCAAAAACTGTTTTACCTTAAATATGATTACTGGGAATCGTAATGCCTTCTGCCAAAGCCAACAGCCCTGAAGCCCTAGAATTTGTTTTGGTCTTCCATTTTCACTGCTGTCGGTTATTAGCAGCTGACTGTTCCCTTTGTTCGAAAGATTGCTTAATTGAGAAGCTGACGCCTAGCTCCGACTCTTCGCGCGCCGCACAGGACCGGCTTCGCAAGGAATGGGGCGACGCCGGCACTGTTTCTTCCGTAGCGGTATCCAAAACTATACTTTAACTGACACCATGAGCTAGTGTATGCTATTTTAAGCCTATTATTATGACGAAAAGTTACCCACGCGTCAATTCTGGTGCGGAAAAGCATCAGACGTTGACCGAGCGCAAAGAAACAACAGGAGAGCGAGCCTGAGTGAAGCAGACGACAAATGCGAGAATCCCTAAGCCGACGTCACGGAGGCGCGCTTCGCAGCGCCGCCCGTGTTCGCGCTCACCGCCAATACGGTGAGCTGGGCAGAGACGGTCTCCCGTTCGAAAGCTCCGTTAAGTGTAAAAAGCGACGGTCAGGGACCCGCCAGAAGTGAAGACAAAATAGAACAAGAACTTACGCGAATACGACAGATGTTAGAACAGGTTACGCGCGAAAATATAGCCTTAAAGGAGGAAATAGCCCGCTTAAAGCATACCCACGCTGACAAAGCGGTTGAACAAAAACAGCTAAAACAGGCGTCCACTAGCGAGCTAAAAAATCAGGTAGAAATGGATACGACCACTGAACTAGAGAGAACAAACCCCCCGCCATTAAAGAAAAAAAAAAGGAGCAGAACGAGAAGCTTCGAGCTACCCCAGCCAAACAATCCCCATTAGAGGAATTAGAAAGCAGAATAGAAAATAAAATAGACAGTACATTGGAGGCATTTGTCAAGAAATTCGAAAACATGTTCTCGACGTTCGCCCAAGGCATTAACAACCAAATAGCAGGTTTGCACGCCAGAATCACGGCCTTAGAAATGGGGCCACTGCACCCGCCGCCTCAAGCTACCACGAGCGTGGGGCCTATTAAAGTGGCCAAACCCTGCGCCCGACCCACGACGTTTGACAGCCCCAAAACCAGCAGATCAGACACTCCAAACCGGAATGGGTCGGAGTAGCAGCGATGATAAATACGTGGTGTGGCAGTGGAATTGCCGCGGGTTTCGCCGCAAGAGGGGAAACCTGCAACAATTCCTGAACACCAAGAAAAACAGAGAAGCACCGGACGTGTTTGCATTACAGGAAGCGGGATGCCGAGCAAAATTATCCGGCTACAAATCGTTTTACGGCAGCACCATGGGGGAGGGCGATACTAAACCGCCTGTTTGCACGATGATTAAGAGAAACCTACCGGCAATCAGGCACGATACTGGAGTGACGACCGTAGACCACGTCCTTATTGAAATTTTTCCGACTAAAAAGAGGGGAGAGGGTAGTCTTTTTGTGCTTAACGTGTATAGCAGCCCAAAAAAGAAACATAGATTCGCGAGACTTTTCTGTCAAGCATTAGACATCGCCAAAAAGCATGCGCTAATTATAGTTGGCGATTTTAACGCGCCCCACGCGGCGTGGGGTTACGCGAAGGAAATATCGAAGGGCAGACAATTAGGGATCGATGCCCAACAAGAACGTTTGACCCTTATTACAGACCCTGCCTTTCCCACGCGCATTGGCAACAGCGTCAGCGCAGATACCACGCCGGACCTGACTTTTTTGAAACACGTGCCCGTTGCGCACTGGAACAATACGCAGGAAAGTATGGACAGCGACCACTACATCGTTTCTACGAACCTAAATGTGGGACCGTCCAAACCTGGGGGAAACAAAATAGGAATAACGAAATGGGATGCGTTTCGGGCCCTTCGACACACCGAACTAGGAACGGGGGGCGATGTAAGGGAAATTGCTGACATAGACGAATGGACGGAACTACTCCGGGAACACGTAGAACGCTCCACGGAGACCGTTCCGGAGGAAGCCGAACTTCAATGTGCAGATGCCAAGCTCCTACACATGTGGGAAGCCAAATCCAGCCTACAGAAACGTAGAAACGTTTGAATAAACAGAAATACAGCAGGTCCCTAAGGAGGCGAATCGCTGTGTTGCATGCGATTCGTGCAAGGTAATAACGGCCAATGAAAGCTTTCAACCGCCTTAACAGTTACGCAAAAATTAGTGACAATAGCAAAAGTGGATTCCTGAGCGTAATGAATATGTATATGTTTAACAGACGAGAAAAAAACGCATGTTGCTGATGACAACTGCAAAACAAGAATGCTCGCTACAGGTAAACGTCTCGAAGTTATCTTTTACACTCGGTACATAATTGCCTTGGGCACCAAAGCTATGACAATGCTGCAACTGCTGTAAAACCCGCTTGCATTTCCCAGTCGCAATCGTCTAGCGACGCGAATTTGAAGAATTCAGGCTAAGCAATACCGAATTGGCTTTCGCCGATGCAGGAAAATATGGCATGTTTCCTTATTCTGACACTCACACAGACGACACCTTTCACATACGTTACATAGAGCACTTAACATATGTATCGAACACTCAGAAAGCACTTAGCTTGCGCTAATTTGTGCGGAAACAAATTAGTCGTCCGATCGCCCAGCTACCTATCGCAACCAGGCGACGACGAGTTGATTGTTATTTACGAGAAAAACTATGGTTGTGAGGCTCTACTTCGAATCGAACTCAGCAATAGTCCCTAAACCTAGCAAAGCGCTAAGTGCAAGGCGCGAAACGCGGTCACGTTCGCTTGCACAGATAGAAATTCGGGAACCAGTTGCAATGGATCTGTTGCGTTATGCACAGAACTACACGCTGTAGACCTGAATATTATCTACCGCTGCAACCACCCGGCGGCGTTTTTCGATGGAATATTTGAGTACAGTGTCACGTAGAAAATTATATAAAGATGTTTGCGACAGTCTGTTCCCGATACCAAGATATAGAGAACTGTACAAAGAAGGCCCAGGGCAGGATGTACTGAAAAGAGTTAAGCGTATGGCTGTAAAACCGGGGGTGAAGTCTTTTTTTTTTTTTAAACTTCATTCGGGGACACTTACTGTGCAAACGTGGTTAAAAGAAAAGGGGTTAGATACACCATGGGGTACTGACTGTACAATTTGTAAACAACCGGATAACATAGATCACGTTTTTATACACTGCTGGATGGCGGTTCACTTTTGGGATGTTATGCAGCGAACTTTACACAAAGACTTCCCACTTACCCCGCATGGTATACGGTATTTACCCACAGAGAATAACGAAGGAGTCCCCTACGATTTAATAATGCTCCTGGGCCTTCACAGCATATGGAGGGCGCGCATGGCGTGGCTCCATGGCGACGTGGATGCCCGACCGGCCCGGCAGTTTCTGCGGGAGAGTGTCACGCAGTTCGTTGAGGGGCTGAGAGTCCAGCAGCCAGTACCAGATTGGTTGGATTTTTTAGAGCCGTTAATTTCTCTAAAGTGATGATTAAATGACAAAGCCTAGCCGGAAGCACGGCTGGTATGTTAATGTCGGTGTTGGTTGTACCAAATGCAGTGTGGTTATTTTTGTGTTGTAAGTGTGTGTTGATGACTGGTAATAAAGAAAAAAAAAGTGGTCTAGCGGATAGCGCGTCGGCCTTCTTGTGTATAATTCCGGGCGTCCAGGGGTTCGATCCCTGCCGGTGCCGAAGTTTTTTTCTTTTCTGCACTCTACGCAGTTCGTCCTTGGGGAGTATCGGAACGGACCATCCGGGTGGGGGACTAACCGTTCGTCCCCTCGCAGTTAGTCCCCAAAGGGACTAATGATTGTGGCAGAGGCCGTTAGTCCCCGAAAGGACGAACTTTTAGTCCTTTTTGCCTAAGAGTGTACCCGCACACCATGATAGGTTTCCGTGCGAAATTATCGACCCAGGACGTCATGTTACGAATCAAACATCAGATAATCGACGGCGAAGGCTGCTCCCCGCTTGACACTAGAACGATTCTCGGCCTTGATCTCACCAAGGCGTTCGACAACGTCCTTCACGAGGCGATTCTCGAGGGCCTCGAGATACTGGGGACCGGAAAACGAGTTTACAATTACATTAGAAATTTTCTTTCTGACAGAACGGCATCCCTAGTAATTGGAAACATCGAATCGAGCCAATTTGAGATGGGAAGCCGTGGGACGCCACAAGGCTCGGTTCTTTCACCGTTTCTATTTAACGCCGCTATGATGGGGCTACCCGACAAACTAAACAATATAGCCACTCTAAATCACAGCCTCTACGCCGACGATGTGACCCTCTGGGTCGCCGGTGGCAGCGACGGACATGTGCAAGGCACGTTACAGAGCGGAATAGATGCGATAATCGATTACGTCCGCCCTGGAGGCCTCGAGTGCTCCCCCAAAAAATCCGAACTCTTGATATACAGACCCACTAGCAGAGGACGCAAACGGGACCCTGCCACACCGAACATCGAGCTCAACGCGGGCAGCCAACTCATTCCCACAGTGGCCAGTATCCGAGTGCTTGGCCTAAAAATTCAAGATAATGGCCACAATAAGGAAACCATTAAACAATTAGAGAAAAGCACGCAACTAACTATGCGATTGATTTCACGGGTGGCAAACAGACACAGAGGCATGAAAGAAGAAAGCCTAATGCGACTCATTCAGTCCTTCGTGATAAGCAAAATTACGTATGTGACTCCCTTTCTCAATTTCAAAGTGGACGAGAAAATAAAAATCAACGGTCTAATCAAAAAGTCGTTCAAACAAGCGATCGGCCTTCCTTTCAGCACTGCAAATGATCGTTTTGAAGCGTTGGGCATTCACAACACGCTCGACGAATTGGTGGAGGCCCAGAGAACGGCCCATTACGAAAGACTATCCCAGAGCCAAACCGAAAGACACATTCTTCGTTCGTTAGGAATAGCATACGAAACACAAGCGGGCCCGAAAGAGGAGATCCCCCCTGAATGGCGGGCGCACCTCTACATTCCCCCACTACCAAAAAACATGAATCCTATCCACAACATCAAGCGCAGGCGGGGACGAGCACGCGCGCTAGACAAACGATTTGAGCGATCTGAGGACGTGGTCTATGTTGACGCAGCCGAATATCGTGCCCGCGACGCCATGACGGTAGCGACAGTCGATTATCAGGGACAATTACTCACGGTCGCATCGCTCGCTACGGTGCGACCTACGGAAGGTGAGGAGGTGGCCATTGCCATGGCCATATCCAACACCAGCGCAAAAATAATTGTTAGCGATTCGAAATCGGCCGTCAGAAACTTTGCAAAAGGTAGGGTATCGCCTCGAACCACGAGCATACTCGCGAAAGCGAAAAACGTAAGAAAAATTCAAGTAACTTGGACGCCAGCACACTCGGGTCTGACAGGAAACGAGAGGGCCCACGACGCCGCCCGAGGTTTAATCAGCCAGGCAGACGTCGACCCCACCTCACCCCAACTCGTCAGATCGGAAAGAGATCGCATGGTGTCGTACAGAGAAATCATAGATTATTACAGATTGGCAAGACGGAAGTATCCCGCCGCGCACCGCAGCCTCAGTAAACGGGACTCGGTATGATGGAGGCAGTTACAAACGAACACGTTTCGAAACCCGGTTGCGCTCAGTCGCTGCTATCCCGAACTATACTCAGGAGATTGTAAGATATGCGCGGGTCGGGCGGACCTCTACCACATGTTATGGTCGTGCCCCGCGAGACAGAATCAAAATGCTGCAGCAAAGGCTAGAAGCGACTCGCTTACTGTACGAACATGGAGCAATGGGAGACCGCTTTGCTCAGCCCCGATCCGGAAGTGCAACTTCGGGTCGTCCGGATGGCCGAGGCCGCCGCCAGAGTCCAAGGGCTTCTGGCTGACGACTGAGGAAGAGGGGATGAAGCATTCGTCCCTTTCCTTTTTAATCCCATCACGGGCAAAATAAAAGTTTCTACTACTACTACTCCAGTTTCGCGAGAATGTTCGGTATAGCTCTGAATCTAATGAAGGCATCTGGAGAAAAAAAGTCAAACTGAAAGTCGCCGTAAAGACAACTTTGTCATTACGTCGAGTTTCTGTTAATAATTTAGTGCACGACAAAAGTGCAAATGTGACAGAATTACTGCCTGCGGTCAACACATGGTCATCTACGGAGGGAGTATATATCTATCTGTATACTGGTCTTTTAGAGAACCTTATACGGCAATCAGCCGCAAAGACGACTGCACCTATACGTACGCTTGATCTCATCTAATTTTCACGGCTACATAGTTCGCAAGGAAGTTGTAAATATTGTGTAATTTTCACCTGCTCTCAACGGATTGGCTTTTACGGGAAGGACACGATCAGCCCTATGCATGTTTGTCAGCTATAAACTGTACTTCTCTCAAGTTTCGTAAGGCTAACTGACTACAGGAAGTACGCTGAAGCTCAAATACCAAACAAACGTGTTTTGTTTCGTGCGCTCCTTGGACTGCGCCCCGGTCACCGCATATCATCGCTCGAGTTTCCCTGCTCGTCCTTCTTGGCTGAGTGGAAGTGCTGAGCATTTTTTTCTTCATTTGTACAAACTAAGTTAAAAGACTGCGATAACACGTCGCGGCGGGCGTTTGACCTCTTCCAACCACGCCGCGCGCTTTGCATTTTTTATCTGGACTTGCGTACGTCGCGACTTTGTTTACGAACATGTCGCTGAAGCTCAGCATCCTTCGAAGTGAAACCTAGCAGATACGGCGCCAGAGGATAAGAAACGACATACGATATTTCTCTAAGCGGGAGGGCGCCCCAGAGTGGGGCCTTAGGCGCCTGCAGGCTGATTAGTGGTGAGGGCGAGTTAGGCAAGCGACGCGAACGCCCCAACGAGAAGGATCAGTTTCGGCAGTTGCCCCTCTTGTGCTTGAAGTTAAGAGCTCCTACGTTGGCAATGTATAGACAGCACGCGTGGCACTACAAAATGAGAGAGAGACAGATGACTGTATTTGATGCCCGAGATAGGCTCTGAAGGGTAGACGACTTGGACGGTCTCCCTCCTTCATCCGTCAGCCAGGATTCCTTGGATCCTCGCGGCGACTTCGGCCATCCGGACTGCTGTCAGTTGTGCCTCCGGTGTGGAGCTGAGCAGAACAGTCTCCAATTGTTCTGCAGTCTTGATTTTGTATCTTCTAAGTGTATTTACATCGGATTTGCTATTATAGCCGGTCGTATTTTTTTGGAGCTCATGGCAAAATGTTTTTTTTTCAGTGGGCGCACAGATGACCTCCGAGAGTGTCGCATTGGTTGACCTGAGACGTGGCAGTTGGGGACGCGGCGGAGAACCAGCAGACAAGGCCACGATGGATGAACTGTTAGGGAACGTGAAGGGCTTCTTCAAGAGTGACTGCACCGTCATCGATAACTACGTGTCCCGGCTGCACTACAAGGTGACCGTCTGCGTCCTCATCGGCCTTGGTATATTGGTCGCCGGGACACAGTTCATCGCCGATCCGGTTGCTTGCTCCAGTGAGCAGGCGGTCGTGTCTCCGCACTTCTTGAGTAAGCTTTGCCGGGTTCAAACGACGTTCTCGCTTCCGGATCCCCGGCGAAACGAAATCGGCGCGCAAGTTGACAGGGACCCGTCGGGTGAGAAAAAAGTCTACCATGCCTACTACCAGTGGGTCTGCTTCGTCCTGTTCTTGCAGGCTGTGCTTTTTTACGTCCAACGCCTTTTCTGGAAGGCTGTCGAAGGCGGGCTAGTCAGAAACCTCGTGCTGCAGCTCAAAAACCCGGTCTTGCCCGAGGAAACGAAGAGAAGTAGCCGGAAGTTGCTCGTCGAGCACCTCTCCACCAACCTGCACCACCACAACCTGTTCCTGTGCGGCTTTCGACTACCGAGGTGGGCCACTTCGTCAACGTCATCGTACAAATGCTGTCTACGGCTCCGAGGTGCTGCGAGTCACCGAGTGGGAGTGGTCGTCTTGCTCCGACCCCATGGCAAAGGTGTTCCCCAGGCTCACCCAGTGTACCTTCTACACGTTCGGTCCGGTAGGGGACTCGCGGAAGCACGATGCGACGTGCGCCCTCCCGATCAACATCCTCAACGAGAGAATCTACGTGTTCCTCTGGTTCTGGTTCATCGTCCTGGCGTGCCTCTCTGGTACCGTGCTCATGTACAGGCTGTTGATCTTGATCCCGCGCGTGCGCTATTTTGTCCTGCGCCTGTGTGCGCGGCGAACCAACAAGGAATCCGTGGAGCGCGCCTGCAGCCGTTGCAATCTTGGTGATTGGTTGGTACTGTACCTGCTCTGCAAGAACATGCACCCCGTCAACTTCAGAGACGTTATAAACGACTACCTGCAAAGCCTCGACCACAAGCGCACTGACAACGAATAGTGTGTTTACTTTGCTTTGATACGTATACTTTGCGGTCTAGTAACGGTTCTTATGCACTAGCAGGATTCATCCAGCAACTCTAGCCTCAATTTTTTTCCCGTTTTTTCTGTTTTGAATGTACAGCATTTATTAATGTACTGTGACAATTCTTTTTTCTGTCGTTGGTGCCTGTGGTGATCTCTGCCTCTTCCGAAGAAGGAGTGAATGAAAAATGCTAGAATAAAAACAACTCCATTCTTTGTCGGAATAAATTCGCAATAAATACGGAATAAAAAAATTAGCAAAGGCCGAAAACCTGTTGGTGACCTAGACCTTTGTTACACTACCACTTAAAGAACATTTCGCATGCTTTGGAACCAATTGTCTATCGAGTGCCATACTGACAATTTATGAGGCGCCCCTGTATTTTCGCACTATTCGGAAATACAATCAAAGAGGAAGAAGCACAAAATAAAGTGGAGGAATAGAAGAATGAGTTAAGAATGTACGAGGACTGCTAAAGTCTGGAGAGCGAGCTGGGTGTTTTGCAGGTGCGTATACAGGCCCACGAGCGGCTGGTGATCTGTGACCAAGGTAAAATCTCTGTTTAAGAGATAGTCGCGAAATTTCGACATCCCAGAAACATGGGCCGAGGCGTCACGTTCTAGCTGGGAGTAATTACGCTCAGCATTGGTCAGCGTTCGCGAGCGGAAGCCTATGGGTCGGTTCACTTTTCCATCCGTATGAAACAGCACGGCACCAATGCCATGCGGAGAAGCGTCGCACTCCCGTGTCAGTGGTTTTGCGGGGTCGTAGTGAACCAGCAGCCCTGCTGCAAGTAGGCACTAGGCAGTTTTAGAATAGCGGAGGCCGGCGTTTGGGGCCCCCAAGAAGCTAGGGGAACGCCAACGCAACCCGCTCGCGTGCGGCGAGTAATAGAAGAGGGGCGACCCCAACAGCCCGCAACCAGCGTGCGTTGCTCGGGTCGGCTCGGGTGTTGGGAACTTTAGGCTTAGCACTGTTCCGGATATTTGATCTCGCCGATATCTGTGCAACTGCGAATGACACTCCCTAACAACACTTTTCACCTATGATCCCCTTTCTCGCATGTGGAACATTATTTCCGCTATAATTGCGGTTTGAGCGATCGGTGACCAAGACATCGGCCGTAGCCTCTTTCGATTATGATAATGATGCCTCCGCGCAGGTAACGCCATCCATCGGTCGCTCGCAGCCCCTCGTGCCGTGCGGGCCGGTCGGGCCGTCGAACGTCCGCGACCGATCAGCATAGGCTTAGCATCGAAGCAGATATCTGATCGCCGCTTTTAAAATCAGCTCTGATGACAATTCCTAGCACAATTTTTCACCACACTAACACCTACTTTCTCGCATGTGGAACTTCTTTTCCGCGATCAGATTGATTGGAAGAGTGGCGACAAGCTGTTGCTGCCGTGGTCCGCGCCGGTTCGAGCCGCTGAGTGGGCCGAGCGGGCAGGCGCGGCCGGCGTGTGCGCGGACTGTTTCCGAGAGCAGAAAACGCTTCACGACTGCCTGCATTACCCATTACTTGTGAACGACGTGCGGAATCTAGAAATTCTTCAGTTCAGCGATTGTCGTAGTTGATCGGGTGGATCGGGAAACGAGCCGCAGGTTTCGCTGCAGCCATGGTCACGCGCAATATCGCTGGCTGCGAGAGCGACGCAAGGACGCGAACTCCAGCTTTGGGGCGCCCGCTATTTCAGCTAAATAGCGTCCGCGCAAAACGAAAACCAAAAACACCAAGGACGGCTTGGGTTCTGCGCATGCGCCCCACGGCGCCCCAATGCCCTTCGGGGCCCCAGAGCGTTGGGGCCCCCTATTCTAAAACTCCCTACTGCTTTGCGTTGGCAAAGGCGGTGTGTTGAGCTTCTCCCCAGACTCAACGCGCATTTTTGCCAAGCAACTGGTACAAAGGTGCAAGAAACGATGACATATTCGGCAGGAACTTGGAGTAATACGACAGCTTGCCCAAAAACGAGTGCAGTTCCTGCACGTTTGTCGAGCTAGACCGACGACTGACTAAATTTGCATTTGTCTAGCCGGAGTTTTACATCCCGCTCACGGAGATGCTGCAGTACCGCTCGCACGGTCTTGCCGCTTCCCTGCCGCTCCGCAACCAACACATCACCGAGGTAAGCTTGCACGCCTGGTAGCCCTTGCAGAAATGGTTCGATTTTTCGTTGGAAGATGGCCGGAGCAGACGCTATGCCAAAAGGAAGCCTCTTGAAGTAAGATAGCCCTCGATGCGCGCTAATTACGCATAGCTTCCGCGATTCTTCAACGAACGGTACTTGGCTATCCGGCTCGATGGATATATGCGGTGAAGAAGCGACGCGCCTACGGCTATCCTTTAGCAGAGAAAAATCGGGGATGATGGTCTTTAACGAAAGCGCGGAGCACAAAAACAGTATCAGTGCAACAAGTAGAAATACCACGGGTGAAAGGGTATACATTGTGGTGTGTCTGCTGGACTTCTGCATCTGCCAATGGGTTCGTGAGAATTGTGGGTGGGTATGTGAAGTTGCAGTCAAGTGCGATTTGGTGAAACACCCAATTGCTTCTGATGGCAGCTGTAGTCGTTGCTGGCTAATCCACCTGAGTTGGTATGTCGTCATGCCAAAGTTCATTTTACCCTGTCCTTACTACCGTAATGTCGACCCTCTTTACGTGCCAAGCAATGTCGAAATCACTGTACATTGAGCTGCATGCACCAGTAGTCCGCGTTTTCTAAGTAAAAAGCCACAACGCATTCAAAAGGCCCACCTTCACCTGGAACCATAAAACACACTGGCGACGGGGATGCGTACTGGGATCACATTCTAGACACTTGTGTATTATTCCCATCCAATCCCCAATTCTAATTTTAAAAATCTGAGAGCTGACACTACAGCTCTCATTCCCTCCATGATCAACAGTGGAGGGAATGAGCGGGCATGGCGAAGGCAGGCCCACGGAACTAATTCACCCCACCGTAACGAATTTGCTCTCCCCATCGTGCCCCGCTACCCGCCGCCGTAGCGTTAGCGGACGGTACCCTTCGCGCGTTTGTCAGAAAGGGGCACAACTCTGCGCCAGCCTCGGCGCATATCTCATCGTTAAGGTCTCCCCGACGTCCGAGTGTGTCTGGCGCGTCACACAAGTGACAGTTGGGAGAGGAATACAAATGAGGTTGTGTATGCACTGATAGAGTGCGGGGCAGGCGTCACACGTGGGCAGCCTCGGCTGTGAGGAAGGGGTGGGGAGGGCGAAGTTGTCAGCGAAGGATGCGGTAATGTTGGGTGATGTCCCGGCATGTGAGCACTACCGAGTGGGACATCTCGGTAACGCCGTGTTTTGGTGTAAAAGAAGCGCCTTCCCGGGGTGTCAAAGCTCGGGCTTGGTGGTGGGTCTATGCCGGTGTGGGCCAAAGTCCGCAGCAGCGTCACGGGTTCGGAAGGGGGTCGAGTGCGAAGAATGTGGAGGGGCAGTGATAAAATGGTGCCCTTGATGGCGGGTTGCGAATCTGACAATATAACGAGAGGTCTGGGTGTTTGGGTAAGAGCGAGGGTGATTGCCGCCTCCTCAGGCGTGAATGCTGGACAAATGGGGAAACTGTTCTGTGGGGCTGTGGAGCCCCGAAGAGCATGATTTGACAGCATAACGTCCCAATTGCGCCGGCAACTTTTTAGTGGATTTCATTTATTCAGCTTGAAATCCCGGTCACGGCATATATGACATAACACAGCAGTTGGCGCAGCTTGGCGGACAGCTTAGTAGAAGACCGGCGATTTCATGGTTGCTTGTAGACGTGAATGTCTCCCGCATAAACTCTACTGTGCCTTGTCGGTGCCAGGAAGTGATCTGATATCCGTTGTGTGTGTGTGGAATTGTGGCGAAATGTTCGTGTGTATACTTGCGACACCCAGAATATACGGCTTCAAGAGCCGAGTATTCATGTTTGTAAAGGCAGGTTTGAACACGAAAGTGTTGTATTTCCGGATACACCAAGTTTTTTATGACGTCATATCCGTCATGGAAATGACGCCAGCGCAAGGAACACAGGAGAACCGCCAGAAAAAGTTCCATTGACGCGTATGGTGCTGCCGTCTAGGAGAGGTGAAGCGAAGTAGTGCATCATGGTGCTAACAAGCGCTGACAGTTGGCGTAATTAAGCTGCGTTGTAGCGGCGCCGATGGGTGAATGGCGCGAACGCCGACTGGTTTGAAGCGAAGAGATACGTCAGCGGGCAGCGGAACGCGTTCGCGTGCGCATGATTCAAGCTACAAATTATACCTCTCGCGTTCCATAAGCTCAGCTCGTCGCAACGCAACCGTCGGCCGTATACGCCACGAAACAAGACCGAAGTTGTTGCGCCTTTCCTGGAGCGACCCGCTAGCAGGACGTCGCTGCAGATTTCGCTGCACATTTCACTTTCGTGCTTTACCGATCCCTATGACAGATGAATCAACCACAGTTTTTTTAAGGGTAAGGCTCGTGCCACGCGCGTGGTACAAGACACGCCCCCCTCGCGGTGGCTGCTGCCACGCAGAAGTGACGTCCAGCTAAACTAATCACGTGACTTCCTGTGATGTCACAAAATATACGTCATATTTACGTCATTTGATGTCGCTTATTTGTGCAAACGACGACGGCAGCACGGTGTTCACGTCTTGTGTCCCGATGTTCTCCGCCCGCGGTTCGAATGGCAGGCCTGACGCATCGTTACGTCCTCGGCTGCTTCGCGGCGCTTTTTTCTTGTTGGTAGGTGTGCTTGTAATTATTTAGATAGGGTATTTTTCGTGAACTTGCTTTTGCATGCCTTGGTAAGCCTAACGCATCTTTTTCTGCACGCTGTTTCGCCCCGCTTTTTACATGCTCCTAGAACTGTCGTGTTGTCGTTTATATTTTGTAAGCTTCATGTTGTCTTGCAGTTTGCGTGCCATCGGCTTTTGTGCCTCGCTTCTTCCATGCCAAGCCTTGTGTTCTGATTCTTGTGGCTCAATGACAAAGCGTGGAGATCAATATTTTCCGTCGCGTCGCGCCGTGGCTAACGAGGTAGCTGTCTTTGATTACATGACAACGCGAGCGACGCAGTGTCAGCGTGTGTACGAATCGAGTGTCGTCAGGTAGCGCATGGCATCATCGAACGCAATCCGACCTCGCATGTAGCTTCAGCAATTTTTAGACTGGAGAGGAAGATACTACCTCCTGCGGATCCGCAGCTAAGTAGAAAAGAGGAGATTTACTGGAGACGTTTACAGACGGGAGTTTTCCAGAACCCAGTCCTATATAGTAAGTGGCATCCCAAAGTCGTCGATCCAAGATGTAAGAAATGTAAGGGTCGAGCGGACCTCGTCCACATGGTGTGGACTTGTCCTTCGTACAATAAACCGCACCGAAACGTAGCATCCTGGGAGGCACTACTTCTCAGCCGAACCTCCGAAACCCAGCGCAAGATCATCGGTCTCGCCCTAGAAGCCGCCAAGTCCCAAGGGATACCGGCCGACTGATGGGGGGAGGGAGCACCTAACGCCCCCTTTTTGACTGGTGTGTAATAAAGTTTTCACTGACTGACTGACTCCCGCGGGGCAGTACTACTATCGCCGAGAAGTGTATCCTGACTACTCTGCGGAAACGGTCTGTGCACGTGGCGCTGCAGAATCCGTGCAGGGAGCGCAGCTTCACTTCCGTGGGTGGAACCCAACTGCCCGTCCATGGACATCTACTCAAGATACCGCTGAAACCATTCGCTGACTGGCTGGCTTCTTGTGCAAGGAGGCTCAAGCTCCAACTGTGCAAGCATGGGAGAAGTGCAGCCGATAAGATCGCCTGTAAGCAAAGTTTGGCACTTTTGCTGAAGTCCTTTGAAGTCTGGTGTGCTGCTAAATATTTTGGTGTGCCTAAGGTAAACAAGTGACAGTTCAGGTATTGTTCGTCTATGTTCAAATTTGTTGCTTCGAGTACCATTGTGCTTTCAACTTGCAAAGTCTTAATGAAATGATAGGCAAGACTTAAAATGAGCTGCGAATTTTAAGCAACCTGTAAGCAGCCATTATTGAAAGCACACAAAAGAGATTTGGAACGCTTTATATACCTTTAAATTATCCACAGATGGTACGCGGAACTGCCAGCTAGAAAGTTTGATGAAAAGTTCTTATCTGCTCAAATAGATGCGGCAAAGGATGCGGATAGATGCGGCAAGTGGCAAAGGATGCGGATGGAAAGGATAACCCTTCACCCTCGCCAGTTGATTGTCTGCTGGCACCACAGGATTTCGTTCACAATTACTGCTTGGCTTTTATTCCCCTTTCCTTTGCTCCAGTGCCTTTTGCCTCCTCTAACCTGGTTAGGCAACAAAACTTCCTCCTGCATCTGCTTTGAGTATGTATTTTGATAGGCTCGTTCCTTCTTTACTCTTGTGTTTGGCGTGGTTGGAATTGAACATAACCAGCCATAATACTTTGATTCACTCTCATCATGATGGGCTAATGATGAAAAGAGCTTATCTCAGAGGATTGCAGCCTATCTACAAATTCCAAGTGATTGTGACATCTATATGCCCATCCGACTGGACACTAATGCTTGCATTCGCAACTGGTGAAGCGTGCTTAAGCGTCTGCTGTCCACGCCTTTGGGGTTGTGAACAGGAAGGGTTTCCATTTGTGAGGGGATGTTTCACATTCTACTGCTTTTTAACTCCGCACTGTGCAAACTGTTTTGGGAAATCGCTCAAGTGAATTTACTTAGTGGTAAGGGGCATTATAAAATGTCCCACATTTCGTTCACAATGGTGCAAGTCTCGTCAGAAGCCAGCTGCTAGAAAGCACATTCAAGGGTTCTGAGCCCATTAGCTGTTTTTTTTTTCTTCCACAAAGCGGGCATTCAAACAATCCTTTGCGCCAACAGGCTTTAAAAAAGTTTATCAAGTACAACTACGGGGAAATGGTTGGTGTCGAGCTTGACATTGCCCGCTCCCGAGAGTACTACTTAATACCTTGTGCAAGTACTGGAGCCAAGGCCACCTGCGTGGATTTGAATGTCTGTCGGTGTTTGTGAAAGTTGCAGTACAGCTGGAAGGTGTATGGATCATGGATGGCTTTAACAATAAAATGACTGCCGAATGTACTTTTGCTCTGGTATCAATGAGCAGCATGTGAGCATTGATAAGTGCTTCGCTGTTGACATTTTTGTTACACAAAAACAGGCCATGTTAAGGCACCCTGACAAATATTCATGAAAAACAATGGAAAGAAACTGGACAAAAAAGCTGCCAACACATGGACACTATGTTGATCACGGCACTTTTCCTATATAGTACTTCAGTACCATTTATCAGAGCTGTGTTTTCCCCCAACTAGTAACCAACTATCCCAGCGTCGCACCTTAAGCCAGAAATCACACTTCATTGTTTGTCAATAAGAAGTGATCTGCCAAACTTTCGTGGCTGTGCAAAAAGTGGGTGAGTAGCTCTACTTTCTCTGCACAGTTTGTGGTGTGAAGCTCCATTTCCAAACAAAATTCCAGGATTTTTCTGGAAGAAGCACAGCATTAAAACAACAACAAAAAAAGGAATAAGCAAGCAATACTTTCTTGCACTACACTAGAGTCCTGCGAGAAAGCCGAACCAGCGAGTGATCTTTCTGCTTGACGACAAGGCGCTGCGGAGGAGCCAAGAAAAAGATTCATTTTTGCTGACAGAATCATCCGTGAGCTGTTCCATTCTTTCGGCACGATTCCCGTACTCCAACAGTCATTGTAATATTTGGGCAGCGCTGCTATCGACGCTTCGTCCAGGTTCCGCAGCGCCCTGGGCACCCTGTCTTGTCCCGGCGCCGACCTGCTGTTAAGCTCTTGCAATGCCACTCGTACTTCCGCCACACTGATTTCTCTGTCTAATTTCTCGTTCATTCTGCCTCGATAGCTGCCGTGCGTGACTTTCGGCGAGTCGGGGATGTACTTCTCGAGTAGCTGCTGCACCACCGCCGTCGCTCCCTTTTCTTTGATTTCCCGATGCATAATTTTCGCTAGTCTGTCCCGTTGGTGAGATTTTGTCTTGTTTTCGTCCAAGAAGTGACGAAACAGATTCCAAGTATTTCTATTATGCATTTGGCCGTCTGGGGCATTGGAAATTTTGTTCCATTTTTGGTTGCTGAGCACGCGGTTGTGCTCCTCGATTTTGCGATTGAGTTCAGGCACCTTTTTGCGCAGTCTCCTATTAAGTCTTTGCTTTTTCCATCGTTCTCGTATAGAGCGCTTGGCCTCCAGAAGGTGGGCTAGCCGGCTGTTGACGCCGTCTATCCTGTCGTCGTCCGTTGTAATATCCTTAATGACCGCCTTGACGTCACAAGTGACTATCTCCATCCAGGCGCTTATGTCCATGATTTCTTCCTCTGCTCGTTCGGCCCTCTGCGTCCGGAATGCTTCCCAGTCGACCCATCGCCGGAGATGTCAAGACAAAAGCCAAGGAGATCGGAAGCCGAGGCACGCCTCAAAGGTCAGTGATCTCGCCGCTCCTGTTCAACCTGATGATGATCAAGGTCGCCCACCAGCTCGCAGAGGTGGAGAACGTCGAGCATACGATATATGCCGACGATATAACCCTGTGGGTCAAGGGAGCTAGTGACGCCCAAGTGGAAGAGGTCCCGCAGAAAGCAGTGCGGACCGTCGAGGGGAGCCTCGAGGGCACTGGCCTTAGATGCTCACCGAGTAAGTATGAGCTGCTTTTGTACAAGCCCAAAGACAGTCAGCGTGAACAACGGCGAGAACGAGATGAGATTAAGATCTACACCCAGGACGGGTCGGCGATCCCCAGGGTATCCGACATCAGAATACTGGGTATGCTTCTCAACAAGAAGGGCAACAATGGGGGCACAATGGCGAAGATCGCCGGCAAGACGGCCAGCGCCATTCGGCTCATGAAACGATTTTACAACAGGAAGAGGGGGCTGCGCGAGGAGAACCTCGTACGACTAGTGCAGTCATTCGTCATGAGCCACATAACATACGTGGCGGCGTTTCACAAGTGGAAAACCAACGAGAAGAAAAAGCTGGAATCGCTCATCCGAAGGGCGTATAAGACGGCCATCGGACTACCCGAGTCTACAAGTACCGAGCGACTGCTAATCCTGGGCGTACACAACACCTTGGACGAAGTCATCGAGGCCCAACGGGTGGCGCAGCTAGAGAGGCTAACCATAACCAAAGCCTGCAGAAGAATCCTGTACAAGCTGGGATACAACTACCATGAACAGCAGGGAACCAAGACGCAGCTACGTGGCAACACCAGAGACAAAATCCAGGTGGATGCAGTCCCGCGCAACATACACCCGGAGTACAACGAGGGCAGGCGGCGAGCACGGGCCAAGGCGCTGGCGGAGCTCCACGCCAGGGACGCTGGAGCCCGCTACGTCGATGCAGCAGAATACAGCAACGAACGTGGCTTCGTGGTGACGGTGGTCGACGCCGAGGGCAACCTCGGAGCGGCGGCCAGCGTTGCAAGCGGGAGACCCGAGGAAGCAGAGGAGGTGGTGATCGCGCTGGCCCTCAAAAATCTAGGCTGCACAACGGTCCTGAGTGATTCCAGGCAAACTATCAAAAACTTCTCCAAAGGCAGGGTTTCCCCCGTAACGGAGAAACTACTGCGAAGACAACCAAGCCTCATGGGGAAGACGAGAATCAAGTGGTTCCCGGCACACGCCTGGAAGGTGTCGGCACGGGCTGAGAACCCCAATGAAACCGCACACGCTCGTGCGCGCAAACTCACTAACCGCGCCGAGCAAAGTGGCGGAGAGCATTTGTGGCACAGCACACGAGACCGAATGACTACCTAGAAAGAAATTACTCAGGCCCATCGACTTGCCAGACGCAAGCTCCCGCCGCCCTGCAAAGGATTGAGCAGGGAGCAGGCGGTCATCTTTAGGCAACTCCAAACAAAGACGGTCCCGAGCCCCTACCTAAAGCACAAGATGTACCCGTAGATATACCCTGATGCCACCTGTCGGGTGTGTCGCAAAGCTCCAGCAAGATTCGAGCACATCGTCTGGGATTGCCTCGCATACCCGGACGAATCAAACACAAGAGCGATGCCACCTGCCTTCGAGGAGGCGGTGCGGACTGATGACCAAAATCTTCAACTCCAGGCTGTCCAGCGAGTCATTGTGGCGCTGGCCAGGCAGGAGGACCCCGGCGACCCGGTGACGGGGAGCGGAGGCCCCCTAGCCGGGTTGGCTACATCTGCGGTGACGACTCCGCCAAGTCATGAAGACCTAGCAATAGGACTTCATTCGCAGGCCCCAAAGAAGTTTTTCCAATCCAATCCAATTTTTGCTGACACCAAAGCTACGCTGGAAGGCCAAAACGTGTGGTGTCTGTCACTGCAGATTTGCTGCAAGACAGGCATGTGAATGTATTGCTGTAAGGCATTTATGTTCATGCCAAGATTTTAATTGGCCTGTTGGAAATAATTGGCAAAACCTAAGCAGCAACATTTAAGACAGCTGCAATTGTGAAATAGCAAAGCATGGTTGGGGCCTGAATTAAGCAGACATGCTCCAGCTGAGAATGTATAATTGCAGAGCACAACAATAATAAAGGCCTAGGGAAAAGGTGAGCTCAGTTGAGTTACCACCAAGGTATTTGTTAGAGAGAATAAATACAAAAATAAAGAAGCGAAATGGGAAGCTTTATTTTCCCTGATTTAAGTTTATCAGCACTGAGCTTCATGTTTCGGACGTTACACCATTGAAGAATGTTACACATGCATGCACTCGGCACAGCAGATTTTACGGTATAACACAGATTACTTCCAACATAGGTAAATATGAGAATATTGCATAAGCAGTTCATTTATACGTGAAGTAGAAACAGTAGGGTTTTTAAAAGGAAGCTCGTAAGCGTGCCGAATGAAAGGGACGAAGGATGAGTTTATGTTGTTACTAATAGCAAATATCAACCACCTTATCAGAAACAAACCCCTTTCATACAGGGACTGTGTGTAATCATAAGATTTTTTGGAGAAAAGTTTGTAAATGCCCTGTACATGTATGTCAAAAGGTATTTCAACGGCCCAGCCGTGGACTGTGAGTCATAGGCGCTCTTTTCTGCTGTTTAGGTAATCAAGGGCCATTGTACAGGATCCACCTTCTCTTCTCACTTTGGTCACCATCTTTCTTAGTCACTGCATTCATGTGCTTGGTCAGGGCGCTAGCAAGTGAGGACGACAGTCGGCACCAACTATCAGCCGAGTTCCTTTAGGCTGGAACAATTGCTGGAAAGGCTAAACAATGTTTTTAAAATCCCTAACTGAGAGCTTTCACTTTTTGTTTTGTTAAAGTACATTTAGGCAACCCTTCAAGAACTGTCCGAAATAACAAAAATGACTATTCTGCCCGTTAAATAGTTAATCTACGCACAGTGAACGATGGCATAAAATCTATCAATGCGAACCTACCCTTTGAACCTGCCTAATATTTAGCAGAGACTCACTCCATTCATTAGCTGTTTTATGGCACTCTGTGGGTGGGCTACTGGTTTCCACCTATGGAGCGTGTGGGCCGCGCTAGTTTCCAGTCGTCCTGTCAAATGTTTTTGGAGACTAGCACTACCCTGCAGTGTACGAGCCATGTATTCCTTGGGTTGGCCATGTGAAATTCTAGTGAATCGTTACAAGCCACCAAAGAAAGTGAGCATTTGTTTATCGACCACTGTTTTGTGGCCACGAAAAGTTTCGTTCATTAAAAGGACTAACAAATGACATCAATTTTATTGCAAACTTCAAACAAATAACAGTATTACAGAAAATGTGTAAAGCAGCTGGAGCTCCATAGCCACTTTCCAGCTATTTCTCCATGCCATCAGAGAATCTTGTTTGTGCGACTAACAGATACCGACCTATTCCACTGCAAAGAAACATAACTGGGCGATTGTAGTGGGGCCTCTAGTTCCGTTTGATCATATCACTTGAGTGTTTACGTACAGTTAACATACTGATGACTGTGTTTATAGTGCATGCACATATAACATCAATGTAGTTTGAAATTGGGATCTTTTTCACCATTTCTTTTTGTTAAATTCGCCCCATGACAGCCTCGACGTTTGCCTATCAATTACATTTGCAGCATGCTCGCTGCTTATACCTGTTTACACAAACAATCCGTAGATGCTTTCACGTTCCAGGCACATCTTTATCTTTGACGTTGCTTATTGAGCCTGTGCAGAACCCATAGGTTTTCATATGCTGGAGTGCATGTATGTGTATTAGACATGATGGCCGGCCAAGTGTACACCCTTCCTGTACAGCCTCTTCTTTGACCGTATTGTCTGGGTGTCCTGAATTAACTTCCTTTGCTCGAGGGATTCAGTCAAGTCTGGCCAACATAGCGTATACCACGGTACAGTGAGATGGGAAAGTTATACTAGTGCAGTAGCTATGAGATGAAGCGCCTAGCTAGTCCACCTTTTGAAGGTCGCAGGCCCTAAACTGTCGTAGAATCATGTATTCTACTACGAAATTTTTGTTTCTACTAGGAAATCTTTTTAAGCGCTGAATATCACGCAATTATGGTGCTTGTGGCGCATGCTCACAAGACTTTTCTGCTCATAAAACGTATCGTGGGTGTAAAACAAATTTTAAGCTACAATTTCGCCCACTAGAAAATAAGAACTTCCCGATTTTCGGAAGTTTTCCTTGCTAATATTTCAGAAGAGGAGATCTACTGTAGTGGTACGTACGCGGTACATGTGTGGGGACACCAAAGATTACCTTTCCTATTCTTGGCGCAATTGTCTGTAATTGTAATGCGCACATGTGCCTAGTAAAAAACAGTTGCCGCCATTACCCTTCGTCCTCGGCACTGTACATTCCGATTGTCTTTTGGCGCTGCTAAGTTGTCTTCATTTCGAGAACACACACCGCGATTTCAGGTCACCTTGCCGGTTCTGAACTTCAGGTTTTGAATTTCAGGTTTTGAGCTTGCCGTGGTGCAAACTGTTGATAGCAGATGCCGCCGCGCCGACATGCGTCGAAAGGTTCACAGAATTACGCTCGGACGGTGTCTTTTCTTGTGTGGAACGTAGCTTGTTCGAACGGGGCCAGTCGGCTGTGCGATGTCGTCTCACGTACGCTGAAACTGTACGCAGGTACCATCGGTGTACACCAAAAATAACCAGGCGGTCACAGGTGAACATTACTCGAGAGCGGCTATTTTGCTGCCATCTGGAAAGGCTTGCTGGGTCCCCACGCAATACTTAGTCACAAACAACTTTCTCACGTTTTCAGATAGTGCTTCTAACAGTATGAACTCCGGTTTGTCTACGTTGTCGGCCCGAGAAAATCGGAGCTTTGTCGCACTTTCGTATACGCGACTCCAGGTACGCGATACGGCTGCAGCAGCAGCAGCAGCGCCGGCTGCTCCCGCAAGAAGAAAAATTGTTTGTTTAGAAAAGTTTTAGCAGTTAAATGGCGCGTTAATTTGTACTGCAAATAAAAATATGTGTACTTCGTACTTCGTACTACACTACACAAAACAATGACAATTATTATAGTTATGACATCATTATGACGTCACGCGTGGAAGGAGCCACCGCGAGGGGGGCGTGTCTCGTACCACGCGCGTGGTACGAGACGCTGCTTTTTAGATGCGACGCTGAGAGGAGCATCTCTTGCCAGCGGCCCTGTCCTGCGTGCGTCGTCGTCCGCGTCCGCACAGCTGCGTCTCTCCTCCGCTCACCCCCTCTCCTCTCGCCGTGATAGCGCGCCCTCTCCCCCAACATCTGTGGAGCGCGCAGTGCGGCTCGCTCTCTCACTGCGCCGGTGGGCGGCGCTGCGCGCGGCGCAAGCGCGCTGTGCGCATGTGCAGCGCCCTCTCTCTCCGCGGTCTCCTCTCCTTCGGGCGCGCTGCGCATATAAGCGGAGTGGCGCGCTCCGGCCGGTCTCTCAGTCGACGGTCGTCCGCGCTACGTTGCTCTATCTCTCGCTCTCTCTCTCTCTCTCTCTCTCTCACGCATTTCCCGACGATTGCTCACGCAATTCGAGTAATCGACCCAACGGAAACGCACAATGGAACCCCCTTAAGCGTCGCATCACATTAGGGTTCCCGCGAGGGGAAGTGGGCGTAATTTAAAAAAAAAACAACTTCGCAGTAAAACTTTACCTGAAACTGCTCAAATCACGATGAGTGGTCGTTGGATGGGTTCAAGAAATGGCGCTTGATGCTTTTTTTTTCTTCAAATGCGTTCATATGTTGATAAACGTGTACTTAACATGCGAACATTTTTGGACGTAGATGCGCGTGAGGAATCTCACCAAAGCCTCTGTGCGTTTGCTTAACTTGCTGCTCACGCTTCTAATACACGACATAGCTACGGGCCTGGACATGGTCGAGCGCACAACAGTAACTATGATTTTACACGAATGGAACCCCTCGTATTCGTAGTGCCGATGAAAAAAAAAGTCGTTGAGAATAATGGAGATCGTTTCAAAGCTGATAGAGTTGTACGTGGTTCGTGTAGCGACATGGCAGCCTACGTGTAGTCAGGCAAGCATGTTTTTGAACATTTATTTCACCACAGGGCATAAATAAAGGGGTGCGGTTAAATTAGGATGAGGAAGAGTAATTAGGTGAATATGAAATGGTAACGCTTTCTTTGAAAAATTGTGAGCGGTGAGGATTTATCAAACCGCTTTTTTGCTTGTTTCTGGCGATTATAAATGGGGAAGTATGCAAAACGAAACCTTTATTGTTCTCATTATTACTTACGTAAAGCGTCGCCATTGGTTTCATTATTTCTTCAATTACGTATCGCAATATAAAAACTTTTAGGCTTGCCAAATATATCGTGTTTTAGTTAATGTTTCAAAAAAAAAAACGAAAGCAGCCACAATCGACAGCATAGAAAATACAGTGATTTATTTCCAGTCTTCCGTAACCACGTATGATGACAATTATTGCTGAAAAATATTGCATAATATCACATTGACAATGGGTTTTGTGTTTTTTAACGTTTTAGCGTTGATGCCATCGGCGCCACAAGAAGATGTAAGCTTTAATGAGTCGATTAATTTAGCAATGCCCTGTTGAGAAAACGTGATGTCCGGCATCATGTCGTAATCGCGATGATGGAATGAAGTTAAGTTGCCGTTAGGTTCAATAGTGAACATGGCAGAGAAAATTAATTGAGTTGTTCGGCGGCTTCATTGTCGGGGATCGGGAGGTTATTATTATCAAACAATGCTAGTGGTTGGGAATTGTGAGGGTTGATAACGCTCCAAACTTTTTTCGGGTTATTTGTCAACATAGCCGGCAAAGTCTGTGAATAAAAACGTTTTTCTTTCATAGCCTGCGTACTGAATGATTTTTTCGCAGCGCAGTAGTTGTTCCATGCACGAATGTTATTTAATCGTTTTGCTGATCTAAAAAGTCTTTTCTTTTTATTGCTGAGTCGTTTTAACGTGGCAGTAAACCATGGGGATGTCTTTTTTTTCGGTCACGGTAATGATGGGCACGTATTTTATGAACAGTTCATGGATTTTATTTTTGAAGAGCAACCAATTAGTCTCGACAGGGCGCTGCGAAAAATCGGCTAGCAGGCAACTAGCGAATTCTGCGAATTCATTGTTTAAGGCGGAATAGTTTCCTTTGTTACACAATCTATCGTTTTTATTATTTTAGACGAGCGTGTTAGATGACAGAGGTATAGGTACCATGGATCACTGAATGGTCACTTAAACCATGCAAGAACGTCATCTTGGAAACCTTGTCAAGCTCGGAAGTGAGGATAAGATCAAGAGTATTGGAGGAGGGAGCGTTTTAACGTGTGGGTTCAGTGACGAGTTGCGTTAATCCAAATGTTAGGCATGTGTTGACGAAATCGCTTTCAGGGCCAAGTTTGGCGGCTGTGCTTGCCAGATTGTTCCACGATATTGCTGGAAAATTAAAATCACCGAAGAGAAGTATCGGATAATGACGGAAACTTTTAGTTACGGAGTGAATAGCCTCGTGGAAATTGGGTACAAAAAGGCGGTCAAGACCGGCATTATCGGAAGGGGGGGGGGGGCGGGGGGTATAGGAAGCATTGCAGAGAATGAACGTAATTTCTAAGCACGAGGATACACTAATTTCTGTACATTGAAGGCTTTTATGACTGTCTATCAGCACTCCACCTCCACGTTTGTTAGTACGGTCACGCCGAAAAATGTTGAAGTGCGGGAAATATTGCAGCAGCTCTGAGTCTGCTATTGAATGGTTAAGCCAAGTTTCGGTTATTATGAATCAATCTGACTCTGATGAGCTAATTAGGTTTCGTAAGTCTTCAACTTTCGGAATAATGCTTCCGATGTTAGTATAAAAAAAGAAGAATGATTTCCTTATTGGATTAGTACTGCTGGGGCCTATGTGTTTAAAGGGCGAAGAACGACTTTGTTAGTCTTATGATCGTAAACGAAAGTTTTGTTGCCCATGATGAGCTTGTCATGGCGGAGTTTATATGGTTGCTGCTGTGCCCTTCCAGATTCACCAGGAAGTTTTCTCGCTTTAAGTGTGTTAGGTGAGTATTACTCCGACATGCGGTAGTTCGAACCTCTTAGCTTGCGCCCACTCGAAAGAACGTTCTCTTTAACCTTAAGGTGTGCAAATTTAATGATTACTGGTCGGTTTTTATTAGCTTTATATTTACCAAAGCGCTGAGCCCTTTCGATATCCATTGCATAAATTGTGATGTTTAATTCTTTGCTACAAAATTGGAGCATGCTTCCGATTCGGCGCAAGTCTCACGCTCGCGATCTTGGGAACCAAAAAGAACAAGGTTCGATCGACGTGCTCGGTCTTCAAATTCATTCCAGTTTGGTCATGGTTGCAGTGACATCTTGTGCATTTTGGTCTGAAAGCTTACTGACATTGTCTAATCCCTCCGCCTAAGCCACGGACCCAGATTTCAACAAGCCCGCGGTTTTTGAAACGAGCTTGCTATGAATGCGTTATATCGCGTGCCTTTTCTCACGTAGTTTATTTATCGTCGCTGCAGTAGTGTATAAGCATATGAAATCCTTATAATCAGGGAAACGGCTCATGCCATGTTCAAAATATTTCCAGTAACGCGCTACTTGCGCCGCGCGGAGTAACATCCGGCTGCGGTGATGCGGCGGCGCGGGTAAAACCACCATAACAGTATTCGAATCGTCCTGTCTGTCGTCGTCCTGTGGTGTGGCGTCAAACAAGCGTAGTTCTTGATTTATTGGACCTCTCGTCGTCTTCTGTTATGTATTCGACTTCACGATGAAGTATTTGAGAACAACTTTGCAACCTGGAGAGGGCTAATTTCATTTGGCGCTGGCCCCTGAATGTCGCTGCCTCTTCTGTGTCGTTTCCTGTCAGGTAAGCTGTCTCGCCACATTTGCCGCCTTGTCGCTTCACGATGTCGCTTGTAACTGCCATCGCCTCTTTCAGGATTCGTTAACAAGTGCCAGTGTTTGTGGGTTGTTCAATTGAACTGGTTAGTTTGAGAATTAGTGGGCTGGTCTGTAAATGCGATGTGCACAAAGATCGTGGCGCTTGAATTGAGCGCTTAACGCAGTGGTGCCAGACTTCTCAATGATTCCGCGTTCCGTGGTGTTATAATGAACTGCTTCAGATATCATCAAAAAGAACCACGTCTTACTGGTAGTTTATTAGAACAAGGGCGGCTGCTACTCCACGCTGCGCTGCATGCTCTCTAAGTTGAGGCAGTGTTTACAGCTTCGTTAATCACTGCTGCCATTTGTGCCGGGTTGATAATGGCGAGGAAGAATCGTTTGCGAGTGAACGTGTGCGCCTCACAGCTAGGCCACTGCCATGGGGATGTCTGTCAAGCCATTCATTCCTTCATTTCAGAGACGGCTCGTCTGCCTTGCTAAAATGATTCTGATCAGGCTCTCTCGCTCCTCTTTCTTGTACTATTCCTGTCTTCAACCTATATACTAAATTCTTTCTTCGACTGCACCTTTTTGCCTATCTGGTTCTTTTTAATAATAATAGTAACAATAATAATAATAATAATCAATCAATCAATCAATCAATCAATCAATCAATCAATCAATCAATCAACCTTTATTTTTGATGCCCAGGAACAACCCTAGGGTCTTGGTACTGGTACACCATATACAAGCATTCATAAAAACAAACTAAAATCAAGACAACACAACACATAAAACCATATATATGAAAGAAACAATAAAGTAAAAATAGTTACAGAGATCCCGGAAAGCAAAACAGCAAAAAAAAAAAACAAGGAAGCCTAGTGTTAGAAGCCATGACACCCGGCCAGCAAAACGTTGAGGGCACGTGAAAAATTGAAAATACACAAGCAAATACTCAATGAACATGACGGAGATAGATTATACACATAAAACAAAGGTTTTGTAACAAGATCTTAGGAAGTTTCAAAATGGAAAAACGAAGTTCAGCGTTACAAGCACTGACACTTCAACCGACAGAAATTCAAGCAACACAAAATCAGGAAAAGTGAAAAACAAACAAGCAAGATGATGATTTGCATAGAATAAATACGAAACAGAAATACGCCACATAAATGACATAAAGGCACTTAAGCTACAACAGTTTTCAATTCATTAGAGAACAAAGACAAAGAGCTCTGGAATATATCAAGACGATCGGAATATTCATTATATGCACATTGTATTCTGCAGATGCACGAGCGTCGTCTACTTAAAGCATCTGCTCTGAATGTTCGGAATCTTCGGAAAAGTTTGTTCGGCAAGTTGACATTGATAAGTGCAACCAAGTCATCACACAAAATACCACCATGAAGAAGTTTCTAAAGAAAGATAATGTCAGCTCTCATTCGTCGACACCAAAGGGAAGGAATACTTTTGAGACAAGACATGCTGCCATTTGCGTCTTCTTGTACATGACGGAAACGGTGCCTAAAGATAGAAAGGAACTTATTTTGAACCCTTTCGATGCGGTCACTATTGGACTTGCAAGTTCCATTCCAAACAACAGAACCGTATTGGAGAAGAGGTAAGCAGAGAGCTGAATACAACTTTAAGAAAGGAAGAGGACTTTTAAGCTCTCTAGAATACCTGCAAACAGCACCCAGACATCGAAGAGAGCGTCCGGTAATTTGTGTAATGTGGGAAGAGAAAGTCAGAGAAGAATCAAATAGTACTCCCAAGTCCCGAATTTCGGTCACCCTCGGCAGTGCAGTGCTTGCTATTTTATAGGAGTATTGCAGCTGTTGAGTTTTCCTACTATAGGAAACAACTTTAGTTTTTGAGGGGTTCAAAATTAAGTCATTTTTTGGTGCACCAACGATGGAATGACACGATATCAGCCTGAAGAGAATTACAGTCCTGAACATTACACACTTCTCTGAAGATTTTCATATCATTAGCATACAACAAAAAAGATGAATTTTGAATGGCAGAAGCAACATCGTTAATGAAAATGGAAAAAAGAAGGGGGCCCAGAACGGAGCCCTGGGGTACGCCACTTGTTGCTTTGTATCTAAATGATGTTTGACCGTTAACACTTACATAGCAATATCGCTCCTGGAGATAGCAACGTATAAGACCCACTAAAGAAGCGTGAACATCTAAGAGAATGAGCTTGGCAAGCAATAACGAGTGGTTGACTACATCAAAGGCCTTCCTCATGTCACAGTAGACCGCATCAAGCTGGCTTCTACCAACGACTGCTGGGACAGCCTGCTCCATGAAGCATGCGAGGTTTGTGGAAGTTGAGCGACCACGCATGAAGCCATGTTGATTAGGAATGAGGACGTGTTTAAGTGAGAAAGACAAGACCGCATGAAGAGATAACTCGAATATTTTAGAGGCAGAACGGAGGAGCGACACTGGCCTATAGTTCATGGGGTCAATTTTTGGGCCTGACTTGAAAACAGGGAATACACGAGAAATTTTCCATGAGCGAGGGTACGTGCCAGACCGGAGACAGTTATTAAATTTTGAAGTGAACACAGGAACGAATATATTTGCATACGTTTTTAGAATTGCAGCAGGAATACCATCTGGCCCAGAAGACAACGAGAATAATAATAATAATAATAATAATAATAATCAATCAATCAATCAATCAACCTTTATTTTTGGTGCCCAGGAACAACCCTAGGGTCTTGGTACTGGTACACCATATACAAGCATTCATAAAAACAAACTAAAATCAAGACAACACAACACAGAAAACCATATATATGAAAGAAACAATAAGGTAAAAATAGTTACAGAGATCTCAGAATGCAAAACAGGAAAAAAAAAAGGAAGCCTAGTGTTAGAAGCCATGACACCCGGCCAGCAAAAACGTTGAAGGCACGTGAAAAATTGAAAATACACAAGCAAATACTCAATGAACATGACGGAGATAGATTATACACATAAAACAAAGGTTTTGTAACAAAATGTTAGGAAGTTTCAAAATGGAAAAACGAAGTTCAGCATTACAAGCACTGACACTTAAACCGACAGAAATTCAAGCAACACAAAATCAGGAAAAGTGAAAAACAAACAAGCAAGATGATGATTTGCATAAAATAAATATGGAACAGAAATACGCCACATAAATGACATAAAGGCACATAAGCTACAACAGTTTTCAATTCATTAGAGAACAAAGACAAAGAGCTCTGGAATATATCAAGACGATCGGAATATTCATTATATGCACATTGTATTCTGCAGATGCACGAGCGTCGTCTACTTAAAGCATCTCTTTTGAAAGTTCGAAATCTTCGGAAAAGTTTGTTCGGCAAGCTGACATTGATAAGTGCAACCAAGTCATCACACAAAATACCACCATGAAGAAGTTTATAAAGAAAGATAATGTCAGCTCTCATTCGTCGACACCAAAGGGAAGGAATACTTTTGAGACAAGACATGCTGCCATTTGCGTCTTCTTGTACATGACGGAAACGGTGCCTAAAGATAGAAAGGAACTTATTTTGAACCCTTTCGATGCGGTAACTATTGGACTTGCAAGTTCCATTCCAAAACAACAGAACCGTATTCAAGAAGAGGTAAGCAGAGAGCCGAATACAACTTTAAGAAAGGAAGCGGACCTTTAAACTCTCTAGAATACCTGCAAACAGCACCCAGACAACGAAGAGACCGACGGGTAATTTGTGCAATGTGGGAAGAGAAAGTCAGAGGAGAATCAAAAAGTACTCCCAAGTCCCAAATTTCGGTCACCCTCGGCAGTGTGGTGCCTGCAATTTCATAAGGGTATTGCAGCTGTTGAGTTTTTCTACTATAGGAGACAACTTTAGTTTTTGAAGGGTTCAAAATAAGGTCGTTTTTGGTGCACCAACGATGGAATGACACAATATCAACCTGAAGGGAATTACAGTCCTGAACACTACGCACTTCTCTAAAGATTTTTATATCATCAGCGTACAACAAAAAAGAAGAATTTTGAATGGCAGAAGCAACATCGTTAATGAAAATGGAAAAAAGAAGGGGACCCAGAACGGAGCCTTGGGGTACACCACTGGTTGCTTTGTACCTAAATGATGTTTGACCGTTAACACTTACATAGCAATATCGCTCCTTGAGATAACAACGTATAAGACCCACCAAAGAAGCGTGTACATCTAACAGAGTGAGCTTTGCAAGCAATAACGAGTGGTTGACAACATCAAAGGCTTTGCTCATGTCACAGTAGACCACATCCAGTTGGCTTCTACCAACGATTGCTGGGACAGCCTGCTCCATGAAGCATACAAGGTTCGTGGAAGTTGAACGACCACGCATAAATCCATGTTGATTAGGAATGAGGACATGTTTAAATGAGAAAGACAAGACCGTATGAAGAGATAACTCGAAAATTTTAGAGGCAGAACAAAGCAGCGAGACAGGCCTATAGTTTATAGCATCAGTTTTTAGGCCTGACTTGAAAACAGGGAATACGCGAGAGATTTTCCACGAGCGAGGAAACGTTCCCGACCGGAGACAGTTATTAAATATTGAAGTGAACACAGGAACGAATATATTTGCATATGTTTTTAGGATTGCAGCAGGAATACCATCTGGCCCACAAGAAAGCGAGGGCTTGAGCCGCTTGATGCTGGTCCGAATGATGTTCTCGTCCAGTTGTAAACAACCGGAGTTCTCGCCCTGGTGACAAGGGTGACAATAATAATAATAATAATAATAATAATAATAATAATAATAATAATAATAATAATAATAATAATAAACTCTTCTTGGCCAATCCCCCTGAGTGGGTATGCGCCACTTTATGGGCCACCCCCACGCTTAATTGCTGCTGAGGCTGGCCACCCCGCCATGTGGAGTGCGCCGCTGTTGGCGATGTTACTAACGATGGCGTATGCGGGCATTGGTTTTAGCTTAATGTGGTGTTGTCCGACTTGTAACATTCGTGCACCCAATCATGTCCATTCTTTCATTGTGTGGCAATCATGTGTCATCCTGTTTTAGGCCTCTGGACGGTCGGAGAACATCACGGCCTCCCATTCAACTAGAAAAGAGCCACAAGCATTGCCAACAGTGTTTGTCCGACAGAGTGTATGTGTTCAGGCACAGTTGTGATAGCTCAGTTGGCTATCATAGTTAATCATATTGGAACACTTAAACGCACTAGGGCTCTCCTCTATACTAATTAATTGCTGTGTCATGAATAGCCTAACATGCAGCCAATAAATGGCAACCTTATATGCTGATTTCAGAAAAATGAAAATTTCGCTCAAATTTACTAATGTGGGCTTAGCAATTAATTACCACGTATCTGAATTTTTTGGTACTAGCAATGTTCACGATGAAGGCATGTTTTTCAGGTGTACACTCAAGAATGTCTTTTCCTTCATGGTTTAGTCTTCTTTGATAAAGCCCAACCAGACATTCTGTTTTGTTTTATGCAGGCTGTGCTCTTGACAAAAACCTTGGGAAAAAAGATACACGCAGTCATTGACTCCACTCAGCAATAACTTTTTTTTTTTAAGCAACCGACATGCACGCCCCACCAACTGCTAATTGGGCGTGATCTTACTCCTTGCCTCCACCATATCCGAGTCCTCACATTAATCCGCCTCTCTTACAACGCGCTACTTCGGCAGGATGAGTTAGTGAGGGGTCATTATACGTAGCAAACCTAAAGGAGTGGCGGAAGCAAGACGGCTGTGCGTAGCCCGGCGACCGTGACCCAGCTGCTGCCGGAGAGAGCGGGGGAGCAGGGCCGTAAACATAATTACTCTAGAAAAACGGACACCGGATGACACAGTACACAGTTGAAGTCGGCGCCTCTCCGCTGCTCTCTCGTCCGCTCTCCCTGTTTGCGCTGTACATTTTTATTCGAATTTGAGGACTCTCCAGCGCTCCCCCCCCCCCCCCCCCCCCCACAGCCTCGTTGCGAGAACATTGAGCCACGTGTTCCGGGATACTGCAAGAGTATGGGAAGTCAATATTTTTTTTCTTTCTTGAATTTGTAGAATTTATGATAACGCTCTAATGGGGAGAGCACAGCTTTGCAAAATTCCTTTCGCCGCCGACCGGTTGGTTTGGACCACTCCTGTTCTTTCGAAGTGTAAAAAGGTAGAGGATTATCACGGCCACTGGGAGAATTACGAGCGAGAACTTTCTCACAGCAGTCTCCCCCGACTGGCTAATCACGGCAAGCGGAGGTTCTCTAGGACTAATTCCCTAAACACCCATTCCTACAGCTGCTCCTATGGCGCTGTTTTAACTCACTTGCTTCGAAACGAGGTGGTCCAGGTTCCACTCCATCTTTATTTTTGTGTTTTTAATTTAAGGTTTTAGCTCATCGCGATTCTCCTTGTGCTTTTTTTTTTGTTCTGGTTACCATATCAAGAGATTGTCGCATTGGAATTGGTTGGATTAGGTTTAACGTAGATGTGTTCTGTGTCATTGGGAAGGGTTAGGTTTGTCACAGTCAGGCTAGATTTGGGTAGGTTATGATACGCTCAGACTACGTTAGGTTAGGTTAGGTTCGGGGAGGTTCGGCTAAGTTAGGTTTCGTTGTGAGGTAATATTCAGCTAATGTTAGGCCTAAGAGCTTTTACGGAAACTGCAGTGTGGATTTCCCGCAGGTAATTCTCACGGCTGCCGTGAGATTACACGCAGCCTAAAAAGAACTCCGATTTTACTGAGAAATGTCTTCCAGACTTCATCTAGCTGTTATACCTACTTATGCTTTCGATGAAATAAAGACAATGAGCGATTACTTAAAGCACTGTGCGGACACCCGTCATTTGTTTCAACTACCATGTCGTTATAAAGCGATTAGTCCTAACGCAGTTTAGCTTTTAATGATATGTGAAACTTGATTAACAAGACTTTTGCGGCAGGGACCTCTGATTTTTCCCTGCATATACTCAACGCGCACTTTCGCATTCATGGCACGTACACAAGTGAACTGTGGCAGTCCCGCGCTCGATATAATAAAAACATACGTACTCAGGCTCTTGAAGCAATTTATTTCGCAGGGCGTCCCCAAAGAGTGGCAAATTTCTCATCCACCAAAACGTTCATATCGAAAACCACGCGCTTCCTTTGCCTGAATTTTGAAGGTTTCTTAAAACGCACTTCCGAACGCAGTTCTCGAAATACTTTTGGCTACTTTGCGGCTCGGTCACGTGGATCTACCACTGAATTTTTTTTTTCTCTCCGAACGAAGAAGCACCGCCACACGCGCGACGTCCCGCGATAAAAAAAAAGCTTTCCTGATAGCCGCCCGGGTGACTGCTGCGAGGAAACGTTCGGTGGTTCTAAGGATCGATCCAGTCGCGGCTTCGCTGGCCACGGGGGCTTCTGCGGCCAGCAGGCGGCGGGGTGTCCGCGTTATCCGTGGCCACGATGATGGCCGTCACGGGGACAATGATGGGCGTCGCACTGGCCTGCCGAGACGCCTGACGAGAGGACGGCCGAGACCGCTGTCCCGGCGTGGGACCCACCGGAGGCAGTTGACCGCGTGAGCGTGATCGCTGCTGCTGCATCGGCACCGGGCCCGCATGCCCTACGTTCATGGCCACGGCGACGGAGGAACGCTCGGCTAGCTCCTGGCAGAGCGGGGAAGAAGGACGCCGCACTGCCTGGACTCTCTGCAGCGCAGGACGGCCCCCTTGCGTGGCGTCGTCCGCGATCTCGTAGTAGGAGCCTTCGAGGTGGTGCGAGCCGCTGCTCTCGTCGTAGTACGTGTCCACCTGAGTCACGCTCCTGCGCATAGGCTGCTGCCGCCGATACTGCTGGTCCTCACGTTCCCGCCCGTAGAGCTGCTGCTGCGCCTCTGGGTCGCACTGCTCGTAGTAGTATTCGTCGTGGACAGACCGTGACTCGTGGTGCAATGGGGGCGGAGAACCGGTGCGACCGCCCCGAGCCGAGATGACCGGCCCACCCCGGCCTCGTCCACGGCCCCGACCGCGCGGACTTCCGAAGCCCGTGTTGGAGAGCCGATGCTCGAACATCTCGACCTCGACGTAGGTGCGCTGCTCTTCGTCGTCCTCGTACTCGTCGTTGTAATATCGCTCGGCATACACGGGACCCTCGTCGGCAATTGCCTTCAGTAACGTCTCGGACGGTGGAGGTATCTTCTGGATACCCTTCTTCCCTTTATCAGAAGGCTTCATGGCACCTTTCTTGGCTGGTGCCCCCTCGCTGCATTCAGACTTCTCGGACTTCTCAGATTTTTTGGACTTGTCAGACTTTTCGGATTTTTCGGTCTTGTCTTCGGGTAGAGCCACGACAGTGGGAGACGCCTTTTTGTCTTCTGGGGCAGGCTTCGCTCCCTTAGGAGACTTGTCCTTCCCCTTTTCATCCTTGCCGGGCTTTCCACCCTTGTCCTTTCCACCTTTGCTGCCTTTGCTGTCATCCTTTTTTCCTTTCTTAGAATCTTCCTTGCCTCCGCCTTTCTTGTCGCCCTTTTTTCCTTTCTTGTCATCGTCTTCCAACTCCGGCATGTTTGCGGCTTCGCTTCGGTGCGGTCTCTATCAGAAACTTCAAGCCTGAAAAGTGAAAGATGCAATAATTAAAAGCAAAAGACTTTACTCAGTAAAGAAGCTCTAAGGCGGAGCTGTGCATTCACTAGCTTAGAGAAAAAAGCCCAGATGACGCGTGCAAAGCCGTGTTTCGAAACGCCATGCACCTTTTAGCGATATCACTAACCGTGATAATACAAAAGAACGACACCACGTGGTTTGATAGCCGGCGCTACAGAAGGCTTCCCGTAGCAGATCATGTAGAATACTTTTGGCTGGCGGAAATTCTTAAGGTATGGGGCCACTTTTAAAAAGGTGTATTCCTTAAACACCCCGACAAACGTCGTACGCAGCCCCTGTAAATTATATGATGGCCGGCTGTTGCAGGGGTAGGCAAGCTTAGGAGGTGGAGGGCCGAGTTGCATAAAGCCGGCACAGCAAGGGCCGGACAGCAGATTTGAGTGAGGGGGTAGGGAAATTGAGAAGGAGAGGAGAGCTTTTTTGCTTGAAAGGAATGAAAGGAAGGAAGTCGTTATCTGGCTAAGTGTGCATTTTGGGGTCGATGCCAACTGGAAGCGATCTTGCTTTGTTGCTGTCTAACCCCATGTGAGGTTAAAATCGCCATGTAAGCCTTCATGTAGATAGGTTATGACAAGGGGAGGGAGGTTTGGCGGGGGGGGGGGGAGGGGGGGCGTAATACTTCCCCACGGGCCACATGCGGCCTGCGGGCCGCGGATTGCCGACACCGCGGCTATGGACTTCCGACTCGCAGAGATACTGCTACGAAACACCCTAAAGGAGTGCTTTACAAAAAAAGAACCATGTATTGTGCCGCTTTGCTGCCAATGTCGTTGAAAGACGATAGTCTTCTGGCGCCGCTGCCTCGTAACTGCCTTCCTTTTATACCCCGCATACCTCTTACGTTGTTTCCCCTCTGGATCGTTCTTGATAAGCGCGACGGAGGTTTGCTAGAATTCAAATTTCGCGCGTTCTCACAACTGCCGCACCATCTGTAGAGAACCTTTCGTACTGTGGGGCACGCCGCTTGTTCCACGTGGTGGGGGCTCTCACGCGAACCTTTTTATATTTTGTGGCGAAAACATTGTTTTGGACGCATTTTTTATTTTCTATCGCAGAAATAAAAGAACACTGCAAGGAAAACCTGTGTATTGACGATTTGTCGCAGATATGCGTAATGTTTTCTTTCTGCTGAACCATGCAGACAAATATAGATCATGTTTCTGTATTTAGTGTATTGAAAATTCCTTGCCTATATAAGCTTCTTGTTTAAGAAGCCATTCTAAATGTTGAGAGGAGGGCTGAATCGCACCATGGTATACATACACATCAAAATTTTAAGTGCGAATGCACTTCTTAAGCGACCCTGAATCACGCGTCCACCGCCGTCCGTCCGTCCGCACCACATACCCACTTAGGGCGATTGGCCAAGAAGAGTTTTTAAGTGCGAAAGCGACCCCACCACATACCCACTTAGGGCGATTGGCCAAGAAGAGTTCCTTCGCTACCCATTCGGCATATCTTCGTGATACTAACCACTTCCTACGGGAAATTAACAACATAAAAATCCCTGATGGCGCCTTCCTTGTAACTATAGATGTAACTTCTCTGTACACAAATATACCTCACCGAGATGGGATTGAAGCCCTGGTTGAATCCTATGGCATACATCGGGATCATGAGGCGCCAAGCCCACAAGTCATTGAAACTTTGACCAGGCTAGTGTGGAATTAAATAGCTTTTAATTCCACAATCAGTATTATCTTAAGCGACCCTGAATCACGCGTCCACCGCCGTCCGTCCGTCCGCACCACATACCCACTTAGGGCGATTGGCCAAGAAGAGTTTTTAAGTGCGAAAGCGACCCCACCACATACCCACTTAGGGCGATTGGCCAAGAAGAGTTCCTTCGCATCACCCGTGCATTCGCACTTCCCCATGCTCCCCTTCGGGGAAATGCGGGTGAATTTTTTGCGTTACAGTAGCTCAGGACAGACTATAGTCTGAGAATTGGCAGAAGCTTTGCAGCGCCAACTACGGAGTATCATGCGGTTACGCACGACATTCCTTGTTAGGAAGCCCTGTCACAACACCACAGCGGTGACGCGCTACTTACTTTCTGAGTATGAGCAATTGGTACGCTTCCGAGTAGCGCCGTATTTGTGATTCCCAATCGTGTTTGCTCGTGATTTTGGTTGCAACTCGCATGCCCCAGCCTGTACTACGGGCGGCCGTGTATTTAAAAGGACACTGAAGTGATTCGTAAACATAGCGGGATTACTAGCGCAAATTGCAGTCCAGAGTCCATAGGCCATGTCTAGACCACTCTGAGTGCGTTTGCACAAATTTATTTAGTAGAAAAATAAATTACGCCCACCTCCCCTCGCGGGAACCCTGGTGTGATGCGACGCTGAGGGGGGTTCAAGCGCAAGCGGAGAGCAACCGTCGACCGAAAGGCCGCCGGAGAGCGGCACACCGGTTATATTCTAGGCACTATATATGCGCAGCGCGCCCGAAGCAGAGGAAACCGCGGAGAGAGAGAGTACTGCACATGCGCAGCACCGCGCGCAGCGCGCCCACCGGCGGAGTGAGAGCGCGCTGGGCCGCACACGCTCTCACCTGGGCACGCGCCGGCGCCAGTGCGTCTGCCGCGGCTATGACGCAACACAATCCAACGCAATCCACTTTAATACAATCCAATCCAGATCCAATCCAAGCCAAGCCAAGTCAATCGAATCCAATCGAATCCAATCGAATCCAATCCAATGCCCCTCGCGAGAGAGTGTTCGCTATCGGAGAGGAGAGCGGGAGAGTGGCTGCGGACAACGGACGCACGCCGCGGACAACAACGGACGCACGCAGGAAGGACAGGGCCGCCGGCAAGAGATTCTCTGAGCGTCGCATCTAATAAATTCTGAACGCAGTGCCTATTCTGTAGACCAGACCACAGGATAGTGTCCAGCTTTATTCTGTGGACCAGACCACAGGATAATGCTCAGCATTATTTTGTAGACCATTTGAGGCGGCGCCTGGCGGTGCTGTTCGGCGCGGTCGTGTCGTGCAACGTTTATTTCAGTGTTTTTCTCTTTTCTTCCTGTCTTTCTCTTTCACACCTTTTCTATTCCACCCCTAACCTCCTCCCAAGTCTTTTATCCCCTCTTCCCCTCCCCACCGCACTGGGTTGTATGCAGGTGAGCTCCCTACTGAGCTCAATAATATCCCCAGTGCACTTTCCTTTCCTTTCTTCCACCAAATCACTTCTCTCTCTCAGTTTCAGAACTGCGCCGACTGGGCCTTCCCGGGTGGGCGCTCTGGTCGCGAGTTGGAGGGTCTTTAGGCGGCAGCGTTGACGGCGTGCGCCGGTCCGCTGAGCTCTAAGTTTCGATGTGTAGTTGCGTGTATGCTCTACAAGTTGCTTCTTTTCGCTTGCGTTTGTCTTTACCATTGTGCGAGAACCTTGCCTCTTCAGTGCATTCGGTTGTACGGCCGCGGACGAAAACGTTTCGCGACTCAGTCAACACGCTGTTTTCTTTCATGTGCTGTCTTGGCGCACCGAACTACCTCACAGCCGGCTGTACGAGCGGATAATAATAATAGGAATCTTTATTTACAGGAACAGTACATATAATTTCCCAGCCCACTTAAGCAGCTGATGCTTGTGAGATGGCTGAGCACATGCATCGTGCATGGGGTACATGCTTATGTTCTTTACGAAATGAACAACTGTAAGGAGGAGGAGGAAATCTCTTGCCAAAAAGCTATTAATAAAACCAAGCAGCCTAATGAAGAAAAACCGAAAATTTCTTAATGCTATCACCGTCGGCAGGCGCGCATGCGTGTTCTGCTCCTTTCGTTTACCGCCGGTGCAGCTATGGTGTCTCGGCGCTCCTATGTGGTTCGGCCTCAGCTCCCGTGCTCCACTTCATACAGCACCTACTTCTGTTTAGGGGCCAAGCCGCTTAGGGGCTGGGGCTGTTGGCATCTCCCGTCGTCGTAATCGTCGTCTCATGTCATGGTACTACAACACCCAGACTCTCGTTTACGCCTCGCGCTAGAGCGCTTCGTAACGCGTAATTAATATGCAGTGCCCGGAGCTTACGTGGTTTCCAATTTTGGAAGAATTGTCTTCTTTCGATGTGTATGATAGTTTTCGCCCACCAAAGTTCGGTGAGCAGGTTTTAAACCGACACTGATGTGTTTTAAACCAGCGTCGTAGTCATTGACGTGACTGTTTGTTCAATATGCAATAAAGAAAAAAAAAGCGTAGTAAAAAAAAAGAAAAACACCGAGACTCTCGTTTACGCCTCGAACTAGAACCCCTCGTGCTTCGAAGACAAGAGACTTTTACACAGCAAAGCTGTATCCACACATCTGCGCATGCTTTTTCTGTAAGAAAGTCGACTGCCAGACGTGAGATATTGTGGAAATTTGGGGGACGCTTACTGCACGAGCGCTATACAACTAATAGTCACCTAAGCTGCCTGGAATACTAAAACTAAATAAAAGTGTAAACTGGTTATACATTGTATGCCTTATATTTCTAATGCCGCCAGCGCTGGCCCGTGGCCGAGTGGTCTGAAGCGCCAGGTATGTTGTTTTGCAGGTCGCAAGTTCGAATCTCTGAGGGTACGTTCTCTCTTTGTTTTTGTAAGTTGATCTTTCCGTTTTCGGCCAATGTTTGCTATACTGATTTCACCATTTTTGGACCGTAACGATCACTGTTCCACGAACGAGTTCGCAGAACGCGCGCAGACTGACACTGACGCGCTAGCGAGTGCTGTTGGCGTGCTGTTGCAAGAAGCAGCGACTGCTTGAGGGCAGTGGGCACTGGCCGTAATCAGCATAACCTTGGCCTGGTGCGAACACGCTTTTTACGATACAGGCACGAGTGAGGCAAGCTCCGAATATGGGGGAAAAGCGCATGGCATTGAAGCGTCTTCGGTGACGTGGAGGGCGTTCATCCACTGCGTAGGCCTCGGCTAGTGATTGCTACGATTCAAAACCGTCCTGGGAGACTCGACAATATGGCAGAAGCGCGGTAGGACGATTATAGAGATATCGAAAATGCCCATCCAACGATTACGTCGGATGTCAAGCATGTTGTTTTGCAAAACCGAAATTTAAAGTTGTTTGAATGCTAATCTTGGGCATCGTCCAATCACGTGCACCTCCTCCCGACGTCACAGGCTTAGTTGGTGCGGCCGCCGCAGACTGCGCATGGTAGTGTTTCTTCTTTCGGGCTATATAAAATAATTAACGACTTATCAACCGGATAAACGATGAAAAGTGTGTTAAGTTGAGTCAGTGTACGTAGTGCAAGCAAAAACGGGAGCTTGATAAATTCCCTTCAGTGTCCCTTTTAAGGAGTACTAAAACGAAATTTCAAAACTGAGATGCAAAGAGCTCCCGTTGTATATGGAGGTATATCACAGCACGTTCCCACAATAACGGCTCATTAAAGCATTTTGACTCAACTTTCATCTCTTATGGCATGAGAAAGCTCAGAACGGGTCTTCTTTCGACATCGGAATCAACATGACGCGTTGAGCGCCTTGCCCCCTCTAACTGCCGACTTTGGGGTTCCCTTGATGTAGTCAAAGCGCGTGCAGCTGTTGGCGCGAGCTGCTCCGCCTTGAACTTTCCGTCACAGTTTTGTGACTGACGTCATGCTGCCCGGCGGGTGCGACCACGGCCGGACTAGGCGCAGGCGTCCAGACCAGCCGTAGTGAGACGAGAACAGTGACGTCAAGCGCGTCCTCTTATCATGGCGGCCGCCTCGGCGTTCGCCTCATCGACAACCAAACTCCCACGAATAAACAAGGTCGTGATTATTGACGCTTTAATTTGCGACCTCATTTTATAATTAGTGGGCTCGTAGGCACCCACAGCAGCCAAACAAAACGTAATTCGGAAGTCTCGTGTCAATACTTTAACAACGCGCTCTGCTGCAGCGTCCATTGCTAATTATTAAGTTGGCCCAATCACTGAGAAAATGTCCCACTTTGCGAGTATGTGTAACTTCAGCCCTCTTTCCCGCATTGTTGAGTACGTCGGCGCACTAAGTTCTCCTTTGGCGCTCAGTACTTCCCACCAGCCATCGCTAACTCTCCGCACCACGGGCGGCAAAGCCGAAAGCCCTATCTTGTGGTTTCGCTCGTTGCACTAAAAGCAGGCTCACCGCCAACTTCTGCGAACTTAGCCGTGAGGTTATTTTATATTTATTTTGGACGTCGCCCAAAATTTCAACAAAAATACGCGAGAACCCGGCGCGGTCCGTTTTAGTCAGCACATAGGCTCTCACGTGGTGCGTTCTCTCTACATAAGTATCTGAACGAAAGCATTACAGTGGGCTTGTAAAACTCGGTTGTACCCGAGACACAGTTGACACTGGCAACTCAACCCCCCACCCCCAAACACACACACACACACACACACACACACACACACACACACACACACACACACACACACACACACACACATGCCCTGATCTGCGGACGTAAAGATTTCAGCCTTCTGACTCTGGGACCCTCGTCTGTATATGTTTGTATTGCTTTCATGAAATCAACTTTCACTTTCACTTCAAAAATTCCCCGCCTGCCTGATGCCACGAGAGATTGAACATGCGTGCACATGCGCATTTTTGTTTTTTCCTTAATTTTATGACATGCGCAAGCCAGGGATTAGCCAAGACCTGCAATCTGTTTTCCTCTATACTCGGATACAACTCAAGAAAAATGCGGCTTTTCCTCATCAAAGGACCCCCATACAGCCAATGGTGTCGCCGTATCAACGTGACGTCGCGCTAGACCACCTCCAAGCCGCGCTCACGGAAGAAATCACAGAGCGTGTTCTTGCGCGCTTACGGACTTCTACCAAAATGGCCGCCACCGCTGTTCGCGTCAATCAATCGGCGTCGTCGGGCTCTCTGAGGGTGATTTTTAGTGCTGTTCAGTCGTGTTCTTTGCGTGTTGTGTGCAGTGTTCTTAACATCCTCGGTAACGACAATCGCTATGATGTTTTCTTCTTCTGCCTGGCGCTCGGTGTTGCCGGGAAACAGCCGCCGCTGCAGGTACTGCAATCTGTGTAAGCTTTGTGATACAAAGCAGCCGTCATGTTCCTGTGCGGGCGTTTGGCCTTGAGCGTGAAGTGCTTCTCGTTCTACCGTTTAGTCCCTCCTGTGTCTGTGCTACACACGTTATCGCACCAGTGACTGCAACAGGGATGATAACTCCTTGTTTATTTCTCGTAAATTACGCCAGTCAGTTGTAAATATTACTGCTGTGCATAGCGCACGACGTTAACGCCATGGAGAGTTACGCACGGGACGAAACGCAAACAGCGCGATGTGCTGCATTTCATTTTAGCATATGTCGAGCCTTGTCTCCCAAGTCCATGCCAGGCGCAAGCGTATTCGCCGAAATTGTGATCAAGTCGCCAGGTATAAGAAGCTGAATTTTCGCGCTTTTTGACCGTGAATGAGTTCGAGCTGTAGCTTCGCTGCGTGATGTGATTTATTATGCCACCTTTTCTATTTTGATTCTCGGTTGCGCTGAGATTCTATTGCTAAAAGTGTTAATTTCGACTGGTATGTTTTCGTCGCCTGTTTTTTGTTGGGGTGCTTCAAGTTGTCGTTTCAGACAAAAGCCTTGGTGAATTAAATACGAATAGGGATGTGCTTTGAGTTGGCATTGTCTATGATAATAGATTCCACACGAGTATTACCACTGTAAGTTAAATTTCATTGTCTCGCTTTGCTACGTGAATAAGCTGTACTTCGCGATAGTGACATTTCACCAGTGATAGTGATAGATTTCACCAGTATGACCAGCTGCAACAATGCATGCGAAGACATGAAACGCAGAACTAAAATCAAATAAACCACCTTTCTTCTTTTCCAACACATGTACATGCATATTGTTCACCAAATCAAATTCTTGCATGAGATGTGCTTTTTGAAGCTATATAGGCACTGCTCGCCTTGTGTTTATGTCACTTAAGAAGCTGCTGCTGCAATGGTCATCTGCATGCACGTGCTATAAATTCAAAATAGAGCATTCAGGGCGGGAAACACGTCAGCATTTCACCCATTCTCACTGCAGCGTCAAGAGTGGCTGCTGGAACGAGAAGTTCGCTGCTCCAGCAGTGCTCAACATCGTGGATGCCAAGCCGAAGCTGCTGTTTGCCGCAGCGCTGTTCATAACTCAACACATGCAATGTCTACACATATATTAGGAGTGTAAATCACATTGACAGCACATCAATTTTGATGCCCAATTCATAACACAGGCAATGAAGTATGTTTGAAGGGTTACTTAGTGATCTGTACTGTTTGAAGGGTTACTTAGTGATCTGTACCATGAAAAGTTATCTGCACTGGTTGATGTATGACATGTCGGTTGAGTGGATGCATGGAAACACACACATGGCACACATCACTGCGCTGAAACTGGTCAATGCATATCATGCTTTTCTTGTTACGCAAGAGCCAGAATCGGATCATATGTTCAGGAAGAAATTTACTACCTCGCGAAAGATGCACTACATGAAATTTTCCCATACATGGAGGATCAATTGAAACCAACATTGTCTCCCCTTCCCAAAGCTTTGGGGGTTTTTATTAACGTGGTGCTTCTACATTTTATCCACTGTATTAGACAACAGACAAGCCTATTTATCCTAATTCCTACGTAAGACATCCGATAGCCAGATAGAAGCTAAACAGAATAAAATTAAAAATAAAACACCGAAGCAACTTTTCCTGTCCTCACTGCTGTATCATAAGTCAGATTTGGCTCAGACAGCTAAACAGACGCACTGCTGAATTATGCAGAGCAAATGAAATGAGCAATAAGTCAATGAAGCAGATTTATTTGTTCTTAATGCTCTGTAAGAAGACAACTTGCCTCAGCCAGCCACACGGGCACACAATGTTCAGTTACATGCATTCATGTAGGCATTTAATTTGCAACTGTTTCTGCATCCCATACGTGCATAAGTGTCCAAACAGTGTAAAAACTTGCGGTAAAACTGTAGGTGAAACTTGCCTTTATCGCCATTTACATAGTGCCACACAAGGAGCCCTAGCGCCACACACCGCAGAAGTGATTCTGCTTGAAGTGAATTTGTGAACTCGCTTGACTCGGCTTGCACACACCTCATGCTATACATGCGAATAGTAGTTTTCTCCGTGCAACGAAAACTATGGCACAGTGCAAGCGTGGCCTTGCTTCGAGAAAGTGGTTTGGAATAGTGCGGGTTTTCTCTAGCTTGAGATGTACAATTTCCTTTTACGGATACATCGCCGACGCAATGCAGACGATGAGGCGCACCGTCGGGGATGGCTCCAGATTAACTTTGACCACCTGGGGATCTTTAACATGCGCCGGAATCTCGTACACACGGGCGTTTTGGCTTCTCGCCTCCATCAGAAAAGCGGCCGCCGCGGCCGGGAATCGAACCCGCGACCTCGTGCTCAGCAGCGCAACGCCTTAGCCACTGGGGCACGCGGCGGGTGTAAGTAGTCCAGGAATTCCGCTGGCAGATCGGTGAGATAGGCCGATGGGCGAGTCGTTTCGCAGTTTATTCAAGACATGACGCCGTAAGCGTTAGCGTGTCGCTACGCAAAACTGATGAGACGCTCTACTAAAACTCCCCACGCAGTGTTGACGTAGCGTAAGGCGAAAATTTATCGTTTTTAATATTGTTTGCTTGCGATGTTTCACTGATAAAGTGCTAGCACGGCTACGCCTGTGATGAAGACCCGGCAGAAAGAGCGCCTTAGCGGCCGTAACTTTCTTTTTGCAAAGGCAACAAACGCTAAACTAAAACTCGCTGACATGGGCCACATATTTCTAAATACGTCTGTAAAATATCGACCGTCCAGAAAAAAATATAACTATAGGCAATAAATAATTCACTGCTGTGCTTTTTTCTTTAATGCGTAACCTTAAAAATCAAAGTTGGAAAATCCGGCCCTTAATTTTAACATGAAAGTGTTTTATTGCCGGACACGCAGATTTCACCGACGTCATATCCGCCCTGGAAGTGACGTCAGTACAACGGAGCAAGCGGCCTGTAAAGGGTGCACCCCTGCACACAGGGTCTTCTTGCGGGGAAGCAACCTTTAGTACTAAAGAGTACATTGCAGAGTAGGGTTGTTCGTTTTCGGGTTTTATGTATCAAACCCGAAAACACGAGAGTGTTTTATGGTGGTATGAACCAAGATTTCGCTGACGTCATACCCTTCACGGAAATGACGCCAGTACACCTTTGCCGAACCGACCCGCCAGCAAGACGTCTCTCGCCAAGCACACCCACAATACAGCCGCCGACCGGCAAAAAACATGCTCAGCTTCAGATTTTGCTGCACATTACACTTTCATGTTTTACCAATTCCTGTCAGAAATAACCGAGGCTTTTTAAAAAAAAATTCCCGCGCCTTCCCGCGAGGGGAACACGAGTAAATACAGAGAATTGGGGGTCGTTAACGCCGCGTAAAGTCGCGTTAGGGTGGGTAGTTGGGTCGTAGTTGCGTTGGTGTTGGTTTGGGGTAGAGAGAGGAGAGTAAAGTCGCGTTAGGGTGGGTAGTTGGGTCGTAGTTGCGTTGGGAGCGAGCGTCAACCAAGGAAGGAAGGAGCAACGCAGTGACTGAAGCACGAGCGACCGCTAGCCGCTTTATATTTGCAGCGCGCGCAGTACGGGGGGGAGAGCGCGCATGCGCAAGCAGCGCGTGCCCTTCCACGCCCCACCGCGCTGCTATCACGCACCTGTTACGCCGAGACCGCGACGGAGCGAACGGGCTGACTACGACGCATGCGCGCGCCAGCTGCTGTTGAGAGAGAGGAGGGAAGGAGGAGAGGCGCACCTGCTGCGGACGCGGAGCTGTGGACGCCGTCCGACGCATGAAGAGGCGAGGCTAAGAAATGCTCTGCATTTAAAACTCGGTGAACAATACTCCTCAAGATAGCCAACAACACTGCTGAAAAAAGTTACACCATCTTCCCACGTGGGAACCCTCAGGGGATGCAAAGCCGTGGAGTAGTAGCGTGTTAATTGGTTGTTAAAGTAAAGACACGTGTAGTAGCGTATTAAATGTCTTTATTTATCGAGTAGTGGGGAACGTTTCGCGGCTTCTCGTTCTCGAAGCGAGGAATCCGCTGTTCGACGCTGGCGTTTTGAAGAGTTGTCACAGTCACGTTGCCGAGCCCCATCTGGATCGGCTACTCGCCGCTGGCGTTTCAAAGCGGCTTCTCGTTCTCGAAGCGAGGAATCCGCTGCTCGACGCTGCCGATTACGTTCGGCGTCGCGAGCTCTCGTCTGTGCAGTCTTGTCTTCGGAGGCACGAGACGAGCCGAGCGGGGAGGAGGAGCGGCGGGGAGGAGAGTGGCGTTATCACAGCTGGCCTGGAGAGGGGGACGGCGAGGAGAGGTGCGGACGCCGGACGCCGACGGACGACGGAGGGTCGACTAAGAGATGCTTTGCATCTAATATGTTGCATTATATTTCTTGCACCGAAATAAGCCACTAAAGCATGCGTTCGAAACGCGTTTTCCTGTGCTCCGCTACTGCCGCGCTTTTTTGGCTTCGCGCTTTGGTAAAAAAGTGTGTTTGCATTCGGCGGACACATCAGAGCCTTTTCAAGCTTTTGTGTCCTAAAACAGAAATCCACATTTTTAAATCTTGTTTGTTTTCGATGTTTCACTGAATAAGAGCTAGCTTGTGATGAAGACCCGCCAGAAAAGCCGACTTTGCGGCCGTAACTTTCTTTTAGCAAAAGCAGAACAGGGTAATAAAACAGTTTTTTTGGTGTAACGACTGCCGCAACGGCCACCGTGCTGGGCGGATGCAACAGAAGGGGGAATATTGACGTCCTAATGGTAACTATAATGAAAAGCGCATTGCCTCTCCTATACGGGCGCATTTCCAGAGGCGACGAGTGTTGGGTGCGCTCCAACGAAGAAATCACATCTGTCTTCGTCGCGGGGGCAGATATACCGACCATTGAAATAACCAATAAGGTAGCCAGCTTCTGCGAACGGCCAACCAAGATGCCAGCCGTGGCTGTGACGCGCCTATTTTGGGAGGTGCGAGCGCGTGAACATATCTCGAGGCGGGGTAAAAAGTCGGTTGTGATAAAGGACCTGAGAGGTTGAGCTGTCAAATCCGTTTTGTAGTCTATACAAAGCAGTCCTGTCTATTCTTCGGTTACATATCAAAGTAGCAACGGGGACCTTTCATTTGCCCTATACAAGACATTTGGTGTGTCGTGTTTGAATGTGCGAACGCCCAAGTTGTGACAAAAATGCTATAAGCATTTCATTCTGATTTTAATGATAATCATGTCTTCAGCGAAGCTTAGCCAGAAAGATGCTTTTGAATCTAAGCCACGTTTTCCAGCGAACTACCGGGCATCCGCCTTAATTCCCTTCAATAAATACCTCCATGCCAAGTCACACGCGTAAGATTTTTTCTCTCACTTTAATCTTGCTGCGACCGGAACCATGTTATAACTAAATTGCGCACCCGACTTTGCGCTCTCTAGGCGTGTCCTGGAAAATGTCGGTGTTTTGCCGACGTTGCCTTGAATCGCAGCTTCAATTTTTTTATAATTTAAACAAGTAACCCATTTTGAAACAACCGCTCCCTTTTCAAAAAATTAAAGCCGTTCCACTCAATGTGAAAGCTGTCGGAAGTGCAGAGCAGTGATTCGCCACAATGGGCAGCACCGCCGTTACCCGCTCACTGCTACCACCCCATGCCATTAAAATTTTCTGTCTTCGCAGTGCTCGTGTGCCCCCTGCTTGAAACTGCCCCAGCGGTAGTTATTTTCTTTTTGTGTTTGCTTTAATTTCATATGCTGGAGCTGTTTTTCGTCATTTCGAATGCTTAATTTTTTTTCTTGCGCGGTTGGAGTTTTCGGCGTCATTTCGAACGCGCCACTTTTTTTCTTGCGCGAGCGCAGATTTTGCCTGAAATGTAGCTGCAGTTTTCTTTGCGCTAAACAACAGGGAGATGTATGACAAGCGCCAGCGCTTCACGAGGTTCGAATGGTTGCGACTATTTAGACCGCGTGGCTTTCGAAGCCTCAGCGTGACCCCCTGACGACGGTATACAGAAGGCTCTACTTGGGTCCGTTATCTCGCTGCGCTGCCTGATTCCGCAGTCGCGTCGACCGTTAGTGAGCTACGACGACAAGGCGAACCTATAAAGTGCCCTTCACTTAACAAGTGACCGGCACCGGGGCAGTTACGGCAGTCAACACATTAGAAACGTGTTTTGTTACACTGTTCTTTGTTTTTGCTGAGAGAAAAGTTCTGCCCGCAATGGCGGGCTCTTCGCCGGGTCTTCAACACAGGCGTAGCTGTGTTGAAGACCCAAGCTGTTATTCAGATAAACACCGTAGCTGTAGCTGTTCGATATAGAAAGCTGTTCGAAACACCGTAGCTGTAGAAGACGTAGCTGTTATTCAGATAAACACCGAGATAAAAAAAAATAAAAACGCGGATGTCCCTTTTAGAAGCACGTAAAAGGTTGAAACGTCTCTGGTGTGGCCGCAGAATGCGTACAGACGTTTTTATCAAAGCAAGAAGCCCCGAAAGCAGCAGCAGCAGGGCAGCACACAGCACGGAGAAACTCCTCGGACGCATGATTTCAGTCGCTAGAAATTTCTATAAAATCAAAATAATGCAACATAATTTCCAGCAGTGTTGTTGGCCCTCTTGAGGACGCTTGTTTCCCCAAGTTTGAAGAAAATCGAGACTAGCTACGCACTGAAAAAAAAAACACTTTCTTGCGCATATTTATATTGTTTCTAGACGAGCGATATTTTATAGACGTATTTAGAAAAGTGTGGCCGACATTACCCATCACAAGTGACTTGCTACAGCAGACACAAAGGTAGGGGACATCAAAATAAGCGTATACCGTCTGGTTTGATTACACGATCTTTTTCTAAACGTTTTGTTCACGGCAGAACAGAACGTTTGCGTTGAACTGGTTTTCATGTCGGTGTAATGTTCATTTTCAAACAAATATTATTCAGAACAAGTACATCTTGCCGTGCACAAAGCCCCAAAGTTCGAAAAAACTGCATTCGCCGGAAATCATGCGTCACGCTTACCGCCTTTGCAATTTTTTTTCTCGCGAAGTACGCATGCTATACGCGGTAACAAGTTAAGAACGGGAATAGCTCATGTACGAGATCACTCCGCCTAAGCGACAGACCCGGATGTCAACGGGCGCGCGCGTTTTGAAAGGAGATTCTATGAATGCGTGATGTCGTATGCCCTTTTCACTTTTTTTGTCGTCGCTGCGGTATTTTATAGGTATATTAGGTCCAAAAACTCACACAACGGCTCGTGCCATGTTCAAAATATTCCCGGTAACGCACTACTTGCGCCGCTCGGAGTAACATCCGGCTGTGGTGATGAGGTACAGCGGCAACGTCCATTGCCGTTATTAAGTTGTAACCGAGAATAGAGGAAAACAGATTGCAGTTTTGTGCTGTTCCTTGGCTTGCGCGTAACTAAAATTTTTGGGAAAAAATTCGCGTGTACGCTCATGTTTGATCTCCCGTTGAATAAGCCTCCTATCCTGGCGCTATGGCCAACGCTTTTGGAGTACTAGTTTGTATCTAGGTTGTATCAACGCTGTTGGAGTAGTTTGTCTCCTGGAGTAGTTTGTATCTAGCAGCCACAACGAAAGCCAATTAGTGAAAAAAGTGAATGTATGCCATACAGCCTGAAGAAAATATCCATGCGATCTTTGTGAGCCTCCGAAACATCCCCAAACCTACTAAAAACGTTTGTGACGGCGCAGAAAAATAATGCGTTGGGCACAGAAAAAGCACTTATCTGATACAAGTCAACAACAACAAAAGAAATAGAAGACAGCCACTTTAGTTCCTGCGATGCGCGTGTAGGGGCCCGCTGCTTGCTACTCAGCATTAGACTGTTGAGTCTCCATAAGAGCATCTCAAAAGTACTGTAGGGAAGCCTACGCATTTGAATACTTATCGAGGAACTCTGAAGGTCGGGTTACCCGCGATCTTCTGACCGATGCCGTGAAGAAAATTATTGTCTCTCCTTGCGTGTTGATACAGCTTGAAATTATTCAGATGTGTCATCAGCTGTCAAAATGACAGAATTACTTGAAATACGCTTTTTAATGCACTAAAGCATCAAAGCGGGTGATTTCTAGCACAGGCGCTGCGGCCCCTCACACACGGAGTGTAGCAGACGACAGCGGCGCGAGTCCCTAAGCCGACGACAGAGAAAGGGGGCGCCACTCAAACATCTCACCGCCAATAAAGCACACTTTGCGCCACGCCCAGACACAGCCACCTGTGGGGTTGGGGCGCAGAGGCGACTTTTGTTGACGTTTAGTTGTAACCGAGCACAGTACAGTAAAGCCCGCTTATATCGAACACGGATATATCGAACTGTTGCCTATATCGAACCCTTGTGTAATTCTGGTAAACATTACATGCATATAAAACTTTCTATATCGAACGCGATTTTGCTCACAATGGATATATCGAACTCTCCCGCGCGGGATTTTTCGCTCTCCTTAGGCATGCGGCAGGCTTTCCCGCAATGCATTGGCGCGCAGCGGTGGAGCGGGTGTCGCTTGCGACTCCAGCGCGTGCTTGGGCGCTTCCAAACCGGCCGTGGAAGAGTGTACCAGCTCCACGCATGCATGCCATTGGAGCTAGAAGCGCCACATTGGGCGCTGCGGGCTGCGGTGTCACCGAACTTCAAGTCCGCGCCGCTCGCTACCCGCACTTGCTCGGTTCGTTGGGTCCGCCGTTATTCGCTTGTAGCCATGCTTGTCTCCGCTCTGTCGAAGACGCCGAGGACTCCGTAGCGCTTCCGAGCAAGGACGAAGCCGTCGGTGCCGTGTCCCTGCTAAGGCGATACTGCAGTGCCATTGAGGGCAGCGGTCTTGTGCTTGCCGACTGTTAAGATACCGTGGAGCAAGCAGTCACCAGTAACGCGTTGCGCTCCAAAAAGCAGGCTACACTCACGCAGTTCTTTCGCCCCAATACATGATTGTTTTCTTTCCGAGGAAGTGTCGTATCAATACTGAACTGCAGGGTGGTAAGAGCTCAGCGTTAGCTCGTGAGTCCGTCGGCAAGAATGCTCTCATGTAATTTTTTTTGCTTCTCTTTCTATATCAAATTTTTGCTATATCGAACTGTTTTACAATCCTCGAGCTTTTCGATATAAGCGGACTTTGTATTCTATGCGTTGCGACACGTTTAGTTTCTATAGGCATTTATTTTTGTTTGCTGCGTGCCATCTGCCCTATGCTTGTAAGTGACCTCGTTCCTATTCCACCGCTATACGACAGCCAGCGCTTAGGCTTCTACGCGGGTAATTGTGAAATTACCCACAGAAACGCCCCGCTATCTTTGTAACCATTCAGTTGCGATCAGGAAGAAACAAGCCAAGTTTAAACGGTGTCGTCAATTCTCTCCCGACAGGATTGCTTTACTTTGCGAAGCCGACTGCAAATCTCGCATGCGCGTGTTTCATGGCACAAATGAACGCCGAGGGGTTACTTATCCGCCCTTACCCCCTACACTCCGCGTATGCCAGGAAACCTTGCTACGTGCGCGAAAAATAATGTAAGACACAGAGCAGCAGCTAAGGCTTATATTATGGTGGTCTTCTTCCGTGAACGGTGATTGTATTTGCCCGCCGCTTCATACCTCAGTTCTTAGGATTTCGGGCTATACTGGTCGCGGAACACGACATTTTTCAGTAGTAGAGAATCAATCAATCAATCAATCAATCAATCAATCAATCAATCAATCGATCGATCGATCGATCGATCGATCGATCGATCAATCAATTGCAAGTTGATCAAGCAAACACACCAAACTTTTTTACACCCTTTTAGCCAAAAAGAGTGTAGCATAAGTGGAAAAAGGGTGTTCGGTGGCCTTTACACCCTTTTTCTGGAATCTCAACACCCTTTTTCTAGCTCTACACCCTATTTGTGTGAAAAAAAGGGTGTTGATCAACTTCAACACCCCTGGTTTTTCTTAATGTGTTGAAAGGGTGTGGAAAAGGTGTTCGGCTGTTCATTGAATAAGGCCATGCTTGGATGCATAATGACACTTAAAGAAGAAGACATCCCCTCATATACTTCTCTACTCGCAAGAAATTTTCAAATGCAAAAAAAATAATTGCTCGTATGCAATGATCGCTCGTTTCTATATGCGGTGCACCTCATGCCCCAAGTTTAGCTTTGGCACGTGAAACACCAATTTGAACCTTCAAAATTAATAAGGCCATAGTCGTGTGGCGAAAAGGGTGTTTACCGACTGCAACACGCTTGGCTTTCTGTAGGGTGTTGGCACGGTGGGAAATAGGTGTTCAGTTGCAAAAAAAGAACAGCGGAGCTGGGGACCGAGTTTCTTCCGGTGCTGCTAAGTTTTGTTATGTTTGCTAAGCTTTGCAATGTTCTTGCTAAGCTAGGATGACCGCTGAGGGGTGAGGCCAAGTTTAACCGGATTTTACAAGGCTGTTCCAGAGTCCCCCCCGCTGCCAGAGGATCCAAGGGGGAAACAAGCTACGTCAGCCCCCAGCTATGCTGTTTCTCCAGCCTTGCACCACTATTGCAAGCTGCGCCATTTTTTTGCCTTTTAGAATCCAAAAAAAAGACTAGTACTTTTGAAATGGTATAGTAAGAGGTGTGCATATGCATACACCCCTTGTGCTCTAACAAGCTCGAAAGCCGACTTCCCTGTTATAATACCCTATCTGCGGTGGTGCACCCTTTAGAGGTGCAGCAGTTCTTTTTCTTTGTATTTTTTTGCTAACGTCACCGAAACTAGCTCAAGCTTAAAGAGCTTCACTGGTAATAAATTATGCCGATTCATATTGCATTAAACATCGTGAGATACAAAACACCTCCCGTTTGTAGAAAATGTTCAGTCCACCCGTGTAAACCGGTACAAAATGCCTCCAAATTTGGAGGTCTCTTCACCTTTTTTCTTAGTTGGCAATCTTTTCTTACACCCCTTTTTTACGCTCTTTTTCTTAGTTTCGAACACCCTAATTTGTAGCTTTACACCCACCTAGGAAAAAAGGTGTTGAAATAATCAACACCCTTTTTAAAGGGTGTTGAGGAGGCGAAAAAGATTTGTTTTGGTATTTAATAAAATTCTATAAGTTATAAAACAGAAAAACCACCTCGTTATTAAAAAGTTCTTGCAAATCCGCGTGTTGATTTGTATATTCTCATAGTAAAATCCATACTTCCAAAATTAGCGCTAAAATATCTGTTTTTTGCTACAAGCCCACCGACTCGATCGGGGGCTTTCCTTTGCTGGATATAAAAGCGAGAACAGCACATACTCCCTGTACAGGTTTCATTCTGGTGCGGCAGTTGCAAAATGTAGGCGCGTTGCACCTGGCCCCTTGGCTCGCAACAACAGCGGAGCTCCTAAGTGGTGCCCGTGCAACAGGTTTTTGCAGAGAAGTGGCGGGGGCGGTGGCCCTCTTACAGGAGCGCTTCTCGTGGGAATACCTCTGCTCAGTGAAACCAAGGAAGCTGTATTGGGACCTCGTAGAGCAGGCCCTCCCACCGCCCATGTACCGCCTGCCACCCCTTGGTCGGCCGAAAAGTGACGTCCTGCGGCGAGTACGGAAGCTCCCTATCCCGACTGGCTCGAGGGACTTTTTCTTCCGCTTTCACACGTGTATACTGCCTACAAAGGCAAGCCAGGAGGAACGCGTTTTTTTTTTTTTTGCCGGGAGGGGCCAACTGTCTGCTGTGCGGAGGGAGGGAAACGGCCGAGCACGTATTCATGGACTGTAACACGGCGTTCTACTTCTGGGATGAGCTGCAGTGCTCCTTCAACACGCGCTGGAGAATCACTTGGACAAATCTGAAGTTCCTAGACACGGCCTCGGAAAGCCCGCTCCTTCGCGACTGTGTCCGCGTAATAGGGCTCCACTCGCTATGGAGGGCGAGAGTCGACGCAAAGGCACAATGGGCAATTGCCGCCCTCGACGGGGATGAGGCAGACTCCGAGCTACGCGACGCACTGGATCGGGGAACGCGAGCACTCATGGATTTCAAGTCACAGGGCAAAAGTCGACGCAAAGGCACAATGGGCAATTGCCGCCCTCGACGGGGATGAGGCAGACTCCGAGCTACGCGACGCACTGGATCGGGGAACGCGAGCACTCATGGATTTCAAGTCACGACAGCAGAGGAGATGGGACGCAATTTGAGGGCTAGCCCCGGGTAATGCTGGTGCCCAGTTATACCAAGAAATGGCTTCACCCAAGAGCTCTATTTTCTCCCTTCCCTCTATCCCGTTCACTTCAAACTTTGTGCAATGACACAGTAGCCCTGTTGGCAATCTCTCTTGCTTAAGTGAGGGGCGCTGCGGTCGCCACGGCGAGCAGACGTGTGTTGCGTCGGCTCCGTAGAATATGCCCATTTGTGCAGTGCGCTTTCATCTCATCGAAGAATTTCCGCTACAGAGCAACGCGCATTGACCCAAGGAAACGACTGACCCCAAATTCGGTGAGGTGCAACGAATTCTCTTCTCTCCACCGACGAACGAAGTTCCCAAGGCGCGGACGGCCAGCTAAGCCTAACTTAGGCCTAGCGCGAGCTCGGGTCGGGGCACGCCGGCGGCAGCCCCCGACGCGACGCAATGGACACCACCCCCCAAGAGAACGCGACGATGGACACCAACAACAACACGGAGACCAAGCACGACTCTCAACCATCGCACGTGATCGTTAACTACAACAAGGGAAATACAGCGGTGGCGGTCGCCGGCACTGACCTGGCGCTAACCGACACAGAGGGCTGGCAGGTGGCCGGCAGACGCCATCGACAGCGCGCGGCCGACGCGGCAAAAGGTGAGCCGGCCTCAACCACTACTCTCGCAGCCCCCGCGGTGAGGCAAGCAAAATTTGTTAAAAGGATAACCACTTAGATTAGCAAGACAGCGCGCATGCCTCGAACGCTGCCGAGAGAGGATATCAAAGTAGTCATCAGGCCCCGCGGCGGACTTAACGTGGGACGTACTGAGGTCTCAAAGCTAATGGCCGCCATTTTCGCGGCGACAGGCACAACACTCCAAGAGTCACGAGAGGATACTATATGTACTAACGTAGCACAAAACATCATTGTAGTAAGCACCCCGCAAGAGGCAAGGGCCGACAAATATGCACGAATCAGTCTACTAAAAATCGGAGACAGAGAATATGAGGTCCACGCATACCTCTCGGCACCAAACGGCACCACTAAAGGGATCATTAGGGGCATATCGTTAACCGACTCACATCAAGAAATTCAGGATAATATAATACATGAAGCCAATCCGCTAGCACTAGAAGCACATAGAATAGGGAACTCAACCACGGTCATTGTAGCTTTTGAGGGCACCAAAGTGCCCAATTATGTAAAATACGGTGCAATGCTAGTCAAGTGCAGCCTATACCGCCAGCACTTTGAAGTATGCCACTGCTGTGGCAAGGTAGGACACAGAACCGATGTATGCCTCTTCCCGGGCACAAAGGTATGCTTTGCGTGTGGGGCGCCAAACCCAAGCCCCAGCCATGAACAAGAATGCAAACCGCACTGCAAACTTTGCAACGGAGCGCACCCCACCGGAGTCGCGGGTTGCAGGAACCGCTATAAAATCCCCTACGTGGTGACGCGCCGCCGCTGGGAGAAGAAGCACATGGCGGAACAACAGCCGCCATTAGGTTTAGCGCAATTCCCGCAGCTGCAACCGAGCGGCGCAGCGGCACAGATGGCTAGCGCTGACGTCCGTGCGGCAGCAACCGGCAGCGCTCCAATGGCAGACGGCGCAGCCCATCCGGACAACAAAATCACTCGCAAAAGCCAATTCGGGGAAGGCGCGGCGTCGTGGGCTGACATGGCGCGATCGCGAACGAATCGAGGAGCCGCGCAGCACCAACAGCGGCCGGGCGCACCCCAAGCCAGCCCCGAAGTGCTACAACTTCGTAAAGAAAACGAACATTTAAGGAAGCAACTAGCAGAGCAGGACAGGCGCCTACAGGAGATGAATAGAAAGCTTGACCTGCTCCTCTCCAACCGAGGCCAAGAACAGGGATCAACGCCGGCGCAACGCCAAGTGACAGTGCAAACGCTTGAGCAGCCCACCGAAACACCAATTGAAGAGCCGCTCGAAGAAGAAACGCAAGAGGAAACCGCAGCTGCCGCACCCGAACCTAGAGCGAAGAGGAGACGAGCAACCGGGGCGGAAGCTCAAGCAAATGAGACACGCCTTCAACATCTCGAGGAATGCTTCACCCACACAGAAGCCTCCCTCACTGCAGAAAGAGAATCGACCAACATAAGACTAGCAGCACTACAGGCATCAACGGCTGACATCGCTACCCGACTGACCCAAGTGGAACAAATGTTCCCGACAGTACAGAATACACTACTCAAAATACAAGCGGCCATGGCAAGGCAAATAGTTTTACCCACCACCGACACCCAGACCGCCGCCCGACATGGCCCGAGTAACATCAACGCATGAGCTAGCTGTGTGGCAGTGGAATGCGAATGGTCTGCACGGAAAAAAAGCACTACTACAACAACACATCAGACAGTCCAGCCGGCGACCAGACATAATCCTATTACAAGAAACGCACAGCGAAGATCCCCCACGCCTGCCGGGTTACCGCTCATACGCTAGCCCACCCAGCGCGCGAGCGGTTGGGAAGGGCGCTGGGCAGGGAGTGTGTACTCTAATAAGAAAAGGACTTAACTACATCGAACACGATCTACCCAACAACAGCGCTCTCGAACTCCTGGCAGTCGAAGTCGTCACAGGGCGAAAACAAAAGCAAAGCACTTTCATCTTCAATATCTATAGCAATCCGAAGCAGCATCAACAAAGATTTCGGACCTTCATACACAAGGTGGAGCAGCTAGCAGAGGACCACACCGTGCTACTGTGCGGAGATTTCAATGCCCCACACACAGCGTGGGGATACTCTAAAATTACAGCAAAAGGACGTAGCCTGCTTGAGGAAACCACTGAAGCAGGCTACCAACTCCTGAATGACCCATCAGTACCTACGCGACATGGCACGTCCGTGCAACGCGATACAAACCCGGACCTGGCGTTCAGTAAGTCAGCCGGCCTTCGGTGGCGAAACCCGGGCGAAACCTTGGGCAGTGACCATTGTATCCTAGAGATCACAATACCCCTGCACGGCAGAACGCCAACAACCCGCAAACAGACCGTAACAGACTGGCACAAATACAGAGAAGCCCTCACTGACCTGCCGACGCAAATCAAAATCACTGACATCGAGGCATGGACGCGCGCTCTCAATGCGTCAGCGCGAGCAGCCACAACAGAAGTGGAGACAGACGAAGATACCCCGCACGTAGACAGTCGATTGGCACACCTAATGGAAGCAAGAAATTCACTAAAGAACAGATGAAAACGTCAGCGGCACAACCGCAAGCTTCGCAAACGCATCGCTACGATTAATCGGGACATTGAGAAGCATAGTGCGATGCTCTGTAAGCAACAGTGGCATGCGGTCTGCCAAGAGGCGGATGGCCAAGTGCACAAGAGCCGCACTTGGCAGCTGCTACACCACTTGCTTGACGAAAATAAGACGAAAGGAACGCAACAGCACGTCCTAGCACGCACTCTATACAAAGCACATAAAGCGCTTGGCGAAGCAGAGGTCTGCAGACGCCTAAATAACAAATACCTCCCGTCCACCCCGCCGGACCCCCTCCCGAACTACACGGGTGCCTCAAATGCTCAACTGGATGCAGACATCGAGGAATGGGAGGTCCGCGCAGTGCTTCAAACAATCAACTGCAAGTCGGCACCGGGGCCGGACGGGGTAACGAATAAGGCGCTACGCAACCTCAACGACGCTGCGGTGGCGGCGCTGACGGCATACTACAACACATGCTGGCGCACCGGCAAGCTACCCAGAAGCTGGAAGGACGCAAGAACAGTGCTGATTCCGAAGCCAGGCAAACCACCGAACATCGAGAACCTGCGACCCATTTCTCTAACATCCTGTATGGGGAAAGTGTTCGAACACGTGCTAATGAATCGCTGGCAGGCGTTCTTGGAAGCAGAAGGACTCTACCCAGATACGATACTCGGCTTCAGGGCCAAGCTCAGCACACAAGACGCCATGCTCCTCATCAAGCATGAAGTCCTCGACCGACCAACACACACCCTGGACAACCGCGCCGTGCTGGGCCTGGACATACAGAGCGCGTTTGATAGAGTTCATCACTCAGCCATTCTTCGACAAGTATCACAACTAAATATGGAAGAACGCACCTTTGCCTACATTAAAGACTTCTTAACGGACCGTACTACAACCATCATTGCTGGCGACATAGAACTCCCAAGCAAAAGCCTCGGAAGCATCGGCACGCCGCAGGGTGCAGTGATCTCGCCGCTGCTGTTCAACCTGGTCATGATCGGGATAGCTAAACGCCTCCAAAGCCTCCCGAACGTCAAGCACACCATCTACGCTGACGACATCACTCTCTGGATGACAGGAGGCAGCGACGGCGAGATCGAAGCATCGCTGCAGCAGGCAATAGACGAAATAGAAGACCAACTCCAGGGCACGGGACTCGTATGTGCACCGGCTAAATTCGAACTTCTCATCATACAACCACGTGGACCAACGGCACATCATGGCCAACCAGATATCAATCTACGGACGAAAGACGGAGGAAACATCCCGCACGTTAAAACACTCCGAGTGCTTGGACTCCACATTGAAGCTTCACAACATAATGGCACTACCATTGCAAAACTCGACACGAAGATATCCACGGCCTTACGACTCCTGAGGAAGGTATCCACGAGACATGCAGGCATGAAGGAAGACACTCTGCGGAAATTGGTGCAGTCGTTCGCAATCAGCCACGTAGCCTACGTCGCGGCCTTCCACAACTGGAAAGCGGCGGAGCGCCGGAAGATTGACGCACTCATACGCAAAGCATATAAAGTAGCATTAGGCCTCTATTCACACACAAGCACCGAACGACTCCTAGAACTAGGAATACATAATACACTAGCTGAAATCGCAGAAGCACAGCGCACCGCGCAACTTGCTCGACTAGCACTCACCAAAACAGGTAGATCTATACTATTCAGACTAGGACTCTGCAGGGGGCTGCGGGAGAGTGGGGGCAGGTCGCCGCTGCTGTGCGGGCTGCTGCGCTCTTTGCAGGTCCCACCGGTTCCACGACACATGGACCCAGAAGCGGATCGGGAGCGCCGGCTAGCGAGGGCCAGGACTCTCACGGCCACACATACATCAGACACGGGCGCCTACTATGTCGATGTCGCCACCTACCCGGGTCGGCCGGGTACGTATGCTGCGGCCGTGATTGCGGCGACTTCCGGGAAGCTGTGCACGGCTGGCAGCGTGCGGGCACGGGACCCAGTACAGGCCGAAGAGCTAGCCATAGCGCTGGCGCTCGCGAACCCAAACTGCACAACGATACTGAGCGACTCGAAAAGCGCGATTATGAACTTTGCCAAAAACAGCGTGTCTCCATGCGCGGCCAGGGTGTGCAGGACCCTTACACAAAGAGCAATGCCGGTGGTGCTTAAATGGTTCCCGGCGCACATGGGACCAATGGATACAGGAGAGAACCGCAACGAAGGGGCAGATCGGGCGGCGGGTGCGCTCACTAGTCGCAGCGCAGACCACACCCCCCAACCCGCGGAGGAAATCAACGACGAAGACATGGAGCCAATTACCTCATACAAAGACGTGATGAGCTGGTACCGAGAAGGTAGGCGGAAGTACCCGCCGCCTCACAAACAGCTCACCAGGCAAGAGGCAACGATGCTACGGCAACTACAAACTCGCGCAATGTGGACACCTGTAATCGCAAAACATGTGTGCCCGGACTTATACACAAGCGACGTATGTGCGGTGTGCGGTGCCGATCGTGCCACTATGGCGCACATGTTATGGAACTGTGCAGTAGAAGACAGTGCTACGGACGTGCTACCGCCACGCCTAGCAAGTGCTGTAACACATACCGATCTTATAACGCACAGCGGGAGGCTGTCCAGTTAGCGCTGGCGGCCCTCAAACGCCAGCAGCCGACGGCGCTGCCCCCTCACCGGGGCTCGGGCGCCTGTAGGTAAAGTGCAGGCCTTAATAAAGTTGTCTCTCTCTCTCTTGCTTAAGTTTCACAAACGCTCTGTGACTTCGCGGGCAATACTCCCCGATTGGAAAGCATTCTGACCCTCTCCTCGCATGATAGCCGATCGCCTCATTTTTATGTTTAAGTGAAGCCATGTTCTGATGTGCTCGGAAACCACTGTAATACTGCATACGGCTCTGTATATATTTGTAAATAAAGTTATTGTTACAAAAAAAAACAGCTTTAATTCTGTCGGTTTTCTTTCTCAATTCATTTGTGTTCTAACAGTAACTTATGCGTATTGACTGTACATGTGTTGAATTCTGCGCGCTCCGCCGATATTGCCACTGCGCGTGCCATCACCTTAAAAAAAGGGTGTGAGGATGCTCAACACCTTTTTTTAGGGCGTTGAGCATCGTCAACCCTCTTTTTAAGGGTGTTGAGTTCAACGCCCTTTTTTCATCCGTACACCCTTTTTGTGCCAGAACACCTTTTAAGGGTGTTAGCCATGGGAGAAGATTTTTACACCCTTTTCGGCCAAGAAGGGTGTAAAAAAGTTTAGTGTGAACAGTCAGTCGATAGATTGATTAATCAATCGAATGATCTACTAATCAATGAACTAATCAATCAATTCATCAATCTATCAGTGAACCAATCAATAGATCGATCAACCAATCACTCCGTCTATCAATGAATAGATCAACCAGTCCATCGACCGGCCAGTCAGTCAATCGACCAATCAATAAAATAACCAAACAATCGGTCGACCAACCGACCAATCAATCATTCGAAAATCGACCAATTAATCAATCGACAAATCGACAATAAATTAATCGACCCATCGAATAATCAGTTTATAGATCGATCGACCAATCAATAAATCTGCCAATCAATCAATGGATCAACCAATCCCTCGATAGACCAAGAAGCAATCGATCTATCTACCGACCAATCAATTAATAAATCTATTAATAAATCAATCAGTCAACCGATCCATCAACACATCGACCAACCGCCAAACCAAACGGCCAATCGATCAGTTGACAGATGGAGCAATCAATGCATAATATTTACCATTGACCAGTACGCACTCAGAACCGGGGAAATGTGGGGTCTATGGAATGCATGAAAACAAATGCACAAAATAAGAAAACACGCCAATATGAAGCTGTAGGCTCCAGCTGATATTACCAGAACTTCACACCGCCACACAAAGTTGGACAACTGATGAAAGAACAGTTAGGCACAGTCTCACCTGGATTTAACGGGTCCAACGAAACGGGTAAATTATTGCAGGAAGTCGAGAACAGTTAAATCGAGGAAGCATTGAGTACAGAACATGAAAATATAAACCAGAGCACACAAACAGCGCCATTTCGTTCCGTGGAAATTGACATGTGGCTTTACTAGCAAGACAGGCCCCAGGATTGAAAATGTGTCTTTCCAAATATTTCACCAGCGAGCCATAATTTTATCTACGCTATCCATATTTTTTTATTTTTCGTGTTCTGGTTTATATTACCGCATTCTCGTTTCATTTGTCTATGACTGTACATGTTTTGAATTTTGCCCAGTTGGCATCCAAGCTGCGTGGGGGTTTTACAACGCATCCGGTGCGACCAGACAATCTAGGCACGTATTTCTGGCCATGGGGCAGCGATCTAAATAGTACACCGACAAGTAAACGAAATTTCATTGTTATAATAGTAGATTTATTGGCATAACTGTTGAAAACAAAACAAGAAAGAATTTACATCAACCTTATACATTATAGCAACATGAGCGAGTGTAGTTGCGCGTTTTCGGTCTTCAAGAGAATAATTTCGGTTGAATTAACTAATTAAACGGGGCACACTAAGTAAACGGGACGCGGTGCTACCAGCAACTCGTTATCAAGGCAATTACCGTTAACTCCGTGAGCCAGTCTTCATCTGGCGTACACCTAAAGTCACCTAAATTAACCAACTTGCACCCCAAAAACACCACCCTTATGAAAATAAATTTCGTTTTATTTAGTTTTTAGTCGAGTTACTTACTATGCAAACGATAGAGCGGTATAGAAACCCAACCTAAAATCGCGCGTTTTACAGTTCACCGCAATCCTTCTGAGCCCTACTCCTCAAGCAAGGTTGATGTAAAGGCGGTGGGTGGTAAGGTTGGGGGTGGGGGGGGGGGGGGGGGTTAGGGCTGAGAACAACGTAGACGCGTAAAAAGACAAACCGAGAATAATACAAAAAAAAGTACGCAGGCTTAGGTTTAGAAAATGCGGTCAGCGGACTTAAAGTGCCGAAATTCCCGCGCGGAATACAGATCGAACTAGGCTTGCCTCGGTTGCCGGCCGCGCTTACCGGCGTCGTCGGCCGGCGGGCGCCGCACGTCCCCGGCGGCCAGGGACGGGACGGCGAGGGCCCGAGGGAGCGAGGGCTGCGCCTGGGGAGCGGGAGGCTGGTGACCGTGGCCCCTTCGCGCGCAGGCCGGCGGTGGTGGTTGGTTGGTTCGTTAGATCCGGAACAAGATTAGCGCGTACCCACTCTGGGGGATTGGCCAAGTCTTATTAAGATTTCACTTTTGAAGAAGCTTAGTAATTAGTTTCAAACGAAGGGAAAATAAGGTACAGTGATGCTAACAATTTCGGAGCCAAAAAAAATTCAATACTACTGTACCAACAGGTATTTCAATAAACGATAAAAATTGGTTGATGCGATTGATTAACAAGGCAAGCGACCTGTTTCGGCAATAAATGAGTGAAGAGCGCGAAAAACATCCCCGTTGCACCAACCAAGCCCGACTGCCCCAAATGACAATAAATTAGGCACCGACAAGGCGAGACCCAGGCGCCGGAGGGGAACCTCCAGGTAACGATTTCGGAGGGAGGAGAACAGCCAGCAAGACAACAGGAAGTGGTCAAGTGTTTCCTCCTCTTAAAAGAAGCCGCAGATGGCCGATGGCGCTATGCGTGCGCGGTGTAAATAAAAATTCAAATTAGGTGTTCGACATCGAAAGCAGGTCAGTGTGACCTCGCACAGTCGAGACTGCGCAAAGTCACACTTCCAAGAGTACCGAGATGCTCAATGTCAGGGCAGCCAGCGATGCTGTCTGGTGGGACGCTACATGTCCAGCGAACTGTAGCTTCGAAACCTAGTTCCAACAACATAGGCTATCGGGGGCACAGTATCAACGAGAGGACCATTCAGTGCTACTCCTGCCAGGTAATCAGCGGTTTTGTTAAGTTCAACACCTCTGAGCCCTGGGGCCCAGACCAAACAGATTTCCCTGACATGTGCCGGTATAAGCATCGACAGCGATCGGCGAAGTGGAGAAACGGTTGGTGAAGATAAAGCGGAGCAGACCGAAAAAGAATCCGTAACAATGATCACCTGGGAATGCTCTTCGCTGAGCTTTCGAAGAGCGAGCGCGATTCCCAAAAATTCTGCCAAATATATTGACGTGAAGTTTTGAAGACGAAGAGGAAATGCCCAGTCAAGCGCAGGTGAAAAGATACCTACACTAGTTTTTTTTGTCTCGAACAGAAGCATCGGTGGCTATAACCACATGTGTCGGGAACTCTTCTAGGTAGTTTGCTAGAAGGCGAGATATCGTTCTCTCAGGCAAGCATTTGGCATTTGAGGGAAAAATGTTGAAATCAATGTCCACCATCGCAGTGCGATAGTCAAACGTAGGTACATATAATATGTTGATATTTAAAGGGGTGAGCAAGAACTGGGCGAACACTACCTGTGGACGCTTGTACATGGGCCATGATTGGGAAAAAAGGATGCTGGGGAGTGTACAAAAACCATTTGTGATCGTGATATAGGCAATTCCATTCCACGAAGGTATGCTTCTACTGTCAACACCCTGAAACGAGACATCAGAGGAAGGATTCTAGCCTCGCAGTACAATACCCGAATGGGGACGTACCTTGGCAATCCCAAACACAATCGCAACGCTTGCCTTTCTGAAGTAATCAATGGTAGGAGCTTGTAGAACGGATAACTAGAAAAAGGATACAGCCGAATTCCAGAATAGGGCGCATGTACATGCGATAGAGCATAAGGAGGACGTCTCTGCGCAGACTCGATTTCTTATTACAAAGTATCTGCAACATGGACACCGCTCTCCCCCCTTTCATCGCAATGAAGTCAATATGAGGACGCCAATTCAGAGTGCTCTCATACAACACTCCTAGATATTTCAGAGAGGTAACCTGCGGTATTATTTTTCTGTCTGTATGTCACATCAATCGAAACTGGGTCTTTCACTGGGAATGCCAAGAGGACACACTTGTCGACCTTTAAGGATAGGCAGAGGCCATCCAGCCATGACTCTAAGGTCGACATATAAAGCTGCAGTGACTGAAACAAGACATGTATATTGCTTGAAGAGCTAAAAAATGCCAGATCGTCAGCATACAAGTACGACTGTAATAACGGGAACCTCGCTGAGTAAGACATTAAATAAAACCGGAGAAAGAACGGATCCTTGAGGTAAGCCTCGCGTTTGATTGTAATGTGAGGACGTAACGCCGCACTGAGCAATAAAGAATTTGCGACCCGGGACCGGTTAAAAACATCCTAACCTACGAAGTAATATATTCGGAAAAACATAATCGATCCATCTTTTCTAAAAGTATGCCATGTTCCACGCAATCTTAAGCTTTGGCCACATCCAATGTCACAAGCGCTGCGGCCTCTTTGGAACGACGAGCCAGATGAAGGCGGCTCTCTAGGTCTATGTGCGCCGACCATATCGAGAAGCCTGGCCTGAAGCCTACCTGTCGAGGACTCAAAATGCTAGCACTATGGTTGTTGTTGTTGTTCCTGGTGACTTGGCCAGGAATCGAGCGGGAGAAGGGCTAATGCGCCCGCTTAAAACACCTGAAAATTATACACCTCGCTATTTATGTGTGGTTTAACTGGTTTATTGAGTGGAGAGGTTGTAAGCGAATGTGCTCCCGGCTACTCCATTTCACCAATACAGGGCCATACACCCGGCTATACTAGTCCACTGTGCACAATTTCGCGAGTACTAAAAGTTGTCTGTAAAATGTCCTCCTGGGTTGGTGGTCACTGAGTGACGATAAAAATTATATATGTCAACTAATACTGTGTCGCTATTTCTGTTGAGGTAAAAAACACATTCAGGGCACGAACAACCTTATTTTGAAGCCCTGCATCAGGCCATAATCCTACTAAAGATGCTAAACACACCACACGACGGTTATCTAATGGGAGTTTGTTGAAAAGTTCAAGTCTTTGCCGTGAATATAATGAGCAGTCTAACATCACGTGGGAAGCAGAAAGAGAGAACATGGAATTGGTTTTTATGCGCTCGGGCCGCCTGCCTCCTCCTCGTCGTCGAGCTCCTCGGCCCTGGCCACGCGCGCCGCGTGCTTCGGGTCCTGAAAAAAGACAAACCCGGGAAATGTGCACGATGTTTGGTATTATGTCAACGATTTACCTATTAAATAGCTGGGAATTTCAATTCCTGGGGAAAACCCACCGAGACAAATATATGCTGACTTTCAACTTCACATACGCAGGCCATGGGGCAAAGTCTGTTGCAAGGTCTTTCGCCAGTTTTACGCAAATTAAAAGGCTGTTGCAACATAACCTAACACAACCATACCTCAAACTAACCTAACCTAAACGCAACCCAAAACTTTCAAAAACCGAACTCAATGTCAACTATGGTCATCATCAACAGCCTCCTCAGATCCGCTGCAGAACGAACGCCTCTCCAATCGACTTTTAACCGCTCCTGTCCTGCGCTGCTCGAGTCCCTCCACTGCCTACGAATTTCGTCATGAAAACGAAGCTTCAGTATCCGCACTGATGCCGTTGTACCCCAACACCGGCTGCAGTAAAGCCAAATTCCTCTAACGACGATGATGAATTATCGTTGGTGGGGTAAAAAAAACGCTTCCCGTGGCCGGAATGAAAGCTGGGCCCCTCGCGTCACAAAGCCGGCGCCTATCCGATTGCTCCATTTCGACATGGTCGAAGCGAACGCCAAGCAGCAGGTACAGAACGCGCCGTACATCCGTGACCCAAACGTTAGGCCTATACCTCCAGAGGAGCACATGATCGGATTTTGGGATTGGCCAACCGAGGAATCCACCACGCGAAAGCTTCGCGTTCAACCATCGTCGTCGCAAGACGGAGCGGTGTACGTTTCGTCCCTCCATCGATTTCTTGGCCTTCCCCTTTTTCTAGACCCGTCCCTCGGATCCGCCCTCTTACGCTAGTGGTCCACCGCTCATCCCGGACTAGTCTAATGAGAGTTTTAGGGGCGAAGCTCCTTAAGGCGTGGGTCTGTCCATCCTCGACGTATGTATGTAGCCACCTCTAGTTTAGTTCTTGGATTGTTTACTAGATGGCGTGGCTACCTCTAGTTTAGTTCTTGGATTGTTTACTAGATGGCGGTACTTGTATATGATGAAAAGATGCGCTTGGATTGTTTACTAGATGGCGTGGCTACCTCTAGTTTAGTTCTTGGATTGTTTACTAGATGGCGGGGAGCGTTGTAATAAAATCCGTTCGCTGTTGGCGCGCGCTCGGAGTCGCCCGATGGATAAGGCTGCAGATGTGCGAGCCCGCGAGGCAGAAGCGCTCCGTGAAGCTGCGCGACGCCGCCGCCAAGATCCTGCCGTACGAGAGCGGGAGGCCGAAGCGTGTCGTCTGGCTGCGCGACGCCGCCGCCAAGATCCCAGCGTTCGAGAACGAGAGGCCCAAGCGTCACGGCAACGGCGCGAGGACCCTGCCGTACGCGAAGAGGCACGGCTGCGGCGCGAAGAGGATCTCCAAAACGTCAGAGAACGGGAAGCGGCGAGAAAGCGCGCGTATCGGCAGGCAGACCCCGATGCAGTGAGAGCTCGTGAGGCGTCTGCAAAACGCATCAGGCGAGCTCAGCCCCAAGGTGCCGACGCGCGGTTTAAGCGAGACTTTCTAGACGTTACGTTCGGACACAGATGTAGTGGGCGAACTTTCACTGAAGAGTCACGGTTTTACCGATGATTTCCCCTCAGGAGCTTCGCCCACTCATCATCATTCACCCCGTGGATATGCTGTGAATTTTTTTGTTTCGATATTGTCACGTGGCGGCAGGACGAATGACAGGAACGATGGCGGAAAGCGAAGCGATATATTTACATGATCACAGCACCCAGTAACGCCACGCACAACGCGCGCAGCTGTGTCGTCCTTGTCTTCTCTCCGTGAGAATATCGTTTCACTGAAAAAAGCACGATGCGGTGGAACGACGGGCAAGAAGACTCTTCCGGTTCCTGGGGCAGCGCGTGGAATGCTTGAAAATGCTTCGAATAAAAGGTTAAAACCGCTTGGCTGCGCCAACCTCGGAGTATTGGGTGAAAGGAGTACAAGGTCTCTTTTATTTCTTTTTTTTTTTTTTTTTTACTGCTCAGAATTGCTCGAAAGCAGCATTCTACTTTATTTGCCCATAGAACTTCTATTGCAAGAGCAGTTATGGGCTGCCTAGGAACTAGTCGGAATCGGTCTGGCCAGGCAAATAAGGGAGACCAATAGTACCGGCTTCAAAAACGTTCGCCACTGGACGCACCCTCCAGTGGAGGGTGCGTCCTGCTCTGTCTTTGCAAAACTTGGCTAGGCTTCAGAGTGTACGTGCACCCAGTATTCAGACTGCCGGCACAGATTTCCCGAGGTCAACACTGATGTTGCTTGCGCTGTATACGTGAGTGATTAATTCTCATTGATTGCTTGGCACACGCGCATGCAGCATCACTATCAACAAGTGCAGCAACAGCGCACTATGCTGTCAATAAAGTGTTTTTCAATTATCCCTAAGGGTACGTGCATCATGGGTATAGTCTTTTTTTGCTAGAGATTGCCCTACAGTAATAAAAAGCTTTCATAGGCACAACATGCACCCCTTACGTAGAGAAATCCAAGAAGAGACTGGTGATGGGGACCGAAGCACACACAAGGGGCAGGTGTTCGCAAACGGCGCGTGATAACGGGCAGGCCAAGCGTGGGTTACTGCCGGGGATAACGCCACCCCAACCCGGAGCTTCCGCAGCAGGACCTCCTCCCAACGAGCGAGCCACTGGAGAGGTCAGTTCCACGCGGTGGAAGCAAAGCCCGCGTGGCGCGACGGAGGATTTCCTTTTCCACCAGCAGTTTTTCTATGGTGGATACTGGAAGAAGTAGGAGCGGCCGCTCGCTACAAAAACCCCAGCAACTGTTCGGTGAATCCGGTAAGCCCCGAAAGCCTGAAGTACGTTTAATACAACGGGTACCGCACTCTATACGGGTATGCGCGACTCGTGAGTCCCTTTGCTTGGATTAACAGTACATTCATAGAGGACACAGAATGGATGGATGGATGGATGGATGGATGGATGGAAAGGACTTTATTGGGTAAATCCTGCAGTAGGTAAAGCCCGGTTGACGGGCCGACCTCAACGTGGCCGTGCGTTGCATCCTCTTGGGCAGCCCTACTCGACAGGGACCCCTTTGCGGAGTCCGTGCCTTTCGAGCGCCTTGAGAACCTGCTGGATGGCCCACTCTTGATCCGACTTGTTGGTTGAGGCGATGGCGATTTGGAGATCTGCGGAGTATTCTGTGAAGCTGACGCCGTCTTGTATGGCTGCACAGTCCCATAGGATGTGCCAGCGATTGGCCGTACCTTGTTTGCAGATGTCGCACTGTGCGCTGTTATAATCGTCGGGGTACATGTGATGGAGGAGCGCCGGTGTGAGCACTGACGCAGTTTGGAGGCGTCGTAGGTGTACGCGTCTTCTTCCCTGCTTAGCAATTTGTGGGGTGAGGGGTATAGCTGGCGAGCAGCCCTCATGTTCTTGAAGATTTCTCCGTATCCACTCGGTGAGTCTTCAGCCGCCGTCCACCATTCCCACTCCGGACGGGCACTTGCGGTGGGGGCGCGGTGGGTGAGAGCGCGCGCTTCCCTGTGGGCTACATACACATCCACATCAATTCCACACACCCCACTGCCCCAAGTGCGGTCAGCTGGATACTCTGTATCACTCTCTTTGCGAATGTCCTGCTGACCCATATTCCCCACTCCCCTCCTCATCCCACTGGGAGCAGGCCCTGGGCAGCTCCGAGGAGTCCAGCCAAGTGCTGGTCACCTGCCGAGCTCTGGCGGTCGCGGCGACCTCTGGTCCTCCGCCACGCCCCCTCGCTAACCCGGTTTCCTTTTCTTGCACTTTATAAGCGACCCCAAAGCATCCACCGCCGGCGTCGGCGTCCGCAGTGCTCCTCTATAAAGAAACAGCATCCGGCGCCAGGTTTCGATCCGCGGACTTTGCGGCCGCAGCGCGACGCTCTACCGACCAAGCCACGGACGCGACGTGATATCAGCGTTAGTGACGCGCCTTATATCTTTAACGCATTCAAACTAGGTACGTCGTCAGCGGCGTGCGTTGGCGACTCAGCGGCGTTATAGCGGCTTGATAACTGCGTGGTGTACACGTTGTTCACGTTTTGGTAGGTGATAACCTTTAATAATTAAGACATGAGAGTAGGGTACAGGATACATGTGACAGCCGGCTCCATGGCGGGCGGGCACCGACCCCCTAGGGCTGTCCCTGAACGTCCACTTAACACAGGGTAGGGGGCGCTGGCAGACGGCCAGGAACAACGGGTTCCGGGACTAATGTATGCAGACGACATATTGTTGATGGCGGACAACCGGATAAGTATGCAGGGCTTGATGGATATATGCGGTGAAGAAGCGACGCACCTAGGGCTATCCTTTAGCAGAGAAAAATCGGGGATCATGGTCTTTAATGACGGCGAGGAGCACAAAACAGTATCAGTGCAGCAAGTAGAAATACCATTGGTGAAAGAGTATAAATATTTAGGAGTATGGCTGAACAACAGCGAAGATTACACGCAGGCGCATGAGGCTCACCTTAATACGAAAGGAAGACGGAACGCGGCTATAATGAAGCATAGAGCCCTCTGGGGATACAGCAAATACGAGGTGGTAAGGGGAGTCTGGAAAGGGGTCATGGTACCAGGATTAAAGCGCTAACCACATGCAGCGATTTTTCCAGCGACGCGACGAGCGACGCGACTAGGATCCGCAGTCGCCGAACCGAAGTCGCTCGCCGAGGCAACCACATGACAGCGACCGCTCGAGCGACTGAGCATGCGACTGAGGATGGCGATTTCAATGTTTCCGCACTGCGCATAGTAACGCGCTTGGTACGCTGGATGTTTGCAAACTTTTTTTTTGTTCATTTGTCATAAAAAGCATGACTAAAAGTATTACGCCTTTCTACCTTGCTTTTTGCACTTCATTGCATCTCTATCGATAGCGCACGCTTTTCCTTCTGCGCCTCGTTTCTCGGCTCCAACATGAACGCCGTGAAGAACTCGCTTTCTTGACGTCGTTTTTCCCACACGGGTCTCACCCAGTGTGAGCGGGAGCCTTCCTGCTTCTGCTTCAGCGTGTACTCAAGCTTTGCCACGCAAAGCTTTCTTTGCCGCTGCACCGCAAACGTTGTCTGCGTGGATCTTCCCCCCGTTCTCTTTAAACCGGAGGTTGCGTGCTTACGTAGGAGCTCCCCTATTGGCTAGTCGCTGAGGCAACTTCCGGGAGGCGAGCGACTGTTTCTGGCGGCCCAGAACCGAGCGATTCGATGAGCGACTTGGTGCGCGGCGAAAAGTAGTTCGTCGCTAGTCGCGTCGCGCCCCAAGTCGCTCGCAAAATCGCTCCATGTGGTTGGGGCTTAACTTTCGCTAATTCGGTTCTGTGCATGAAGTCAGAGACCCAAGCGGGCCTGGAAGTAAATCAGAGGGCGGTAGGCAGATTGGCCCTAGGGGCCCACAGTAAAACTACAAATGAAGCGGTACAAGGGGATATGGGCTGGTCGTCTTTCGAGGCGAGGGAGGCGCAGAGCAAGATAAAAGCCCCAACCACATGGAGCGATTTTGCGAGCGACTTGGGGCGCGACGCGACTAGCGACGAACTACTTTTCGCCGCGCACCAAGTCGCTCATCGAATCGCTCGGTTCTGGGCCGCCAGAAACAGTCGCTCGCCTCCCGGAAGTCGCCTCAGCGACTAGCCAATAGGAGAGCCCCTACGTAAGCACGCAACCTCCGGTTTTGAAAGAGAACGGGGGGAAGATTTTGCAAATCCACGCAGGCGACGTTTGCGGTGCAGCGGCAAAGAAAGCTTTGCGTGGCAAAGCTTGTGTACACGCTGAAGCTGAAGCAAGAAGGCTCCCGCTCACACTGGGTGAGACCCGTGTGGGAAAAACGACGTCAAGAAAGCGAATTCTTCCCGGCGTTCATGTTGGAGCCGAGAAACGAGGCGCAGAAGGAAAAGCGTGCGCTATCGCTAACCCACACCAGTTTTAGAGATTAAGGCACATTCCCACTGGCGATGCGCCTCGTCGCGCGACTAAAAGCGACGTCGCAAAGCGACGAGCCGGCCGTCGCTTTTCGGAGTTTTGCGACGGCGGAGCCGATCGGTCTCGGTCCGAATTCCCTCGTCGCGCGACGGCCCCGCAAAACCGGTAAGCCAATCATGGCCGCGGAGTAGGCTGACGTAGCCGGAAACGAAACGTTTCCTTACATCCGGTATGCAAACGCTGCGGGCGGGCGAGGACGAGCCGCCGCCGCCACCGCCGCTGGCTCGCCCTGTTCTGTGGCTCGCTCGGCTGGCTCGGCCAGGCGGCCAGGCGCTTGGCCCGCTATCGCTGTACCCGCCGGGTCGGGCCGGCAAGCAACTTCCCGTGTGCATCGGTTCTTTGGTCAGTGGCTTCAGCGTGCGCGTGTACTAATCAACGAATAGCGTGGAACTCATCAGTGTGGAGAAGCGTGTATGGATTGTAAATGGAGCTAGGTGGACAGCGAGACGGTAGGTTGACTTGCAGCCTCTTCGTCTATCGGCGACTGGTAAACACGCGTAGAGTTCGGAGGCGTCAGAACGTTGCGCATGTGAAAAGAAGCGACATTTGTGGGCCGTGATGCGGGTGTTGTGGCGTGAAAGCAAGCGTGTGCATTTCTTCGTGCAATAATATGTTGAAAAGAGCCTTCGTGAGTTTGTTATTTTCTGCTCCTCCCGCAACCCGCAAATGCTTTCGGCATTGCTCCAGGTTAGTAGCATGTGTTTTAGTTTGATTTCTACCTGCTTTTGTCGCGTATTCTTTGACTTCGAATGGTTGACGCACCAACGAGGTCGTATGTACAAGTCGGGAAGCAGCTGCGCTGAACGCAGTCGCATCATCGCTCATCGCAAGTGCGAACACCACCTCAACGCCTCATCGCGCGACGCGCGCCGTCGCGCGACGAGACAAATCGCCAGTTTTAGCTGTAGCGTTAACGTTTTGCGGGCCGCAATCGCGAACGGATAGCGCCTCGTTATGCTACGGTTAGCGTGCCCGCTAACGCTATGGGCGCGCTAAAGTGGTGCTTTCCGCTATACTAAAACTCCCTAATGAAGTGGAAAAAGCAAGGTAGAAAGGCGTGATACTTTTTAGTCATGCTTTTTATGACAAATGAACAAAAAAAAATGTTTGCACATCCAGCGTACCAAGCGCGTTACTATGCGCAGTGCGGAAACATTGAAATCGCCATCCTCAGTCGCATGCTCAGTCGCTCGAGCCGTCGCTGTCATGTGGTTGCCTCGGCGAGCGACTTCGGTTCGGTGACTGCGGATCCTAGTCGCGTCGCTCGTCGCGACGCTGGAAAAATCGCTCCATGTGGTTAGCGCTAAAGTTTGAGGAGCGACTTCGTGACATGGAGGACGAAAGATGGGCCGCGAGGGTGTTTAAGTACCTGTATTTGAGGAGCGTGGACACGCGGTGGAGACGGAGGACCAGACAGCTGACCAAGCGGTACGGAAAGTCGGTAGGGGAGAGCGGGGTTTACACAACAGTTAAAAAGCAGGTAAAGGCAGCAGAGACGACGAAGTGGGCAGAGAGAATGGAAGCGAAAAAAACCCTGGAGACTTATAGGACAGAGAAACGGGAAATTAAGAAGGAGGGATTCTATGGCAATACGAGAGGCAGTGCGTTGCTCTTCGAGGCACGGGCAGGGTGCCTGAGAACCCGGGCATACACGGGTAGCTACAGGCAGCAGGATGAAACGTGTGCATGCTGCGGCAGTGATCGAGAAACTATAGAACATATTGTCAGGAGCTGCACAGAGATACGGCCACCGTGGGGTGAGGAGGAAACGACGCTGGCGGAGGCTTTGGGATTTGGGGCGAGGGGGAACCTCAACTTCAAGGCCATAGAGGTGGCGAAGAGGCGACTGGAGTGGTGGTGGAGGAAAAGCAGGGAAGGGATGGGTACGCAGGTTGAGTAATCATGCGGACGAGAATTTAGAACAGCGAGGGGAGAAAAAAGGGGGGTGGGGGCGAGGAGTTTAAAACAGAAAAGAGGGAGAAATGGGAGGGAGGAAGCAAATCTATAGGTTAACCTGGGAGTAGGGCATGTAAACGTAATAAAACAGGCAAGTCGATTGCTGACAACCGACGCCCCGATTCAAAGGGAAAGCCACTAATCATCATCATCATCAACAACACACGTGATACTACAAACCCGATGGAAGAGATGGAAGAGAAGGCGGCGAGGCGGTGGGCTGCGGGGGCCGAGCGCAAGCGCCGCAAGCGGGCCGACAACCGTGCATTCGCACTTTCACATTCTCCCCCTCGGGGAAATGCGGGGGAATTTTTTTTTAATAAAGTTTTGTTCTCTCTCTCTCCCTGTGGGCCGTCTCATTGTGGTTCGGTGCATACGGTGAACAATTTCCCGCATGGGCGGCGATCCATCTTAGTTCCTTGCGTCGGCCTGGCGAGATTGCTGTTCGCTCTATAATGCGGGCGGCTTGGGGGTTGATGCGTCCTCTTGCGAAGTTGCAGAGGGCTTGTTGTGAATCACTGAGGATAGTGTCACAGTCCGGTTCGGTCATGGCGAGGGCGATAGCCAACTCTTCGGCCGCAGTGGCGTTGTTGCAGCATGCGCTGTCGGCTTGGGTAGCTTGGCCCGTGCAGGCGTTGATCGCAACCATCACGTAACGGGCTCAGATTTACTATGGGCCACTTTTACTGTTGTCAACCTTGCGCTGTGATTGATTGATTGATTGATTGATTGATTGATTGATTGATTGATTGATTGATTGATTGATTGATTGATTGATTGAGTGAGTGAGTGAGTGAGTGAGTGAGTGAGTGAGTGAGTGAGCCTATCCAGCTTCCGCAGCAAGAGCTCGCATCAGCATACATTCCTGTCTATTGCAAAGCATTCTCCAATTATCCACAGTGGATATGTGCAGGCGTGTGGGTAAGTATCATGTTACCATTAACACACACGCCGCGGTGGTTCAGTGGCTAAGGCCTTGTGCTGCTGAGCCCAAAACGCGGGTTCTATGCCGCCCACTGTGGCTGCTTTACTGATGGAGACAAAAAAATTCCCCGCATTTCCCCGAGGGGAAGAATGTGAAAGTGCGAATGCACGAGTTGAATTTGCGCGGTTCGGTAATGTTCGCGAAAGAGAGATCACACACACACACACAACTACAAAGAAAGAAAGATGCATTTATTCACAGACACCTATTTGTGTTGTCGTTGTACTTGATTGCTAGAGCGGATCTCAGCTTTGAAATTTCGTGTCAGTACTAAGCGGGTGCATTAGCCCTTCTCACGCCCGATTCCTGGCCAATCCCCCACGTGGGTATGTGCCATGTCAGCGGCCAGGCCGCGCCGCAATCTCCCCCCGTTGCTAAGGAAGACGAGGAGCGCGTGCACCCGCAGCTGTTGCTATGCGGACTACGGCGGCGGACGATTCAGGCTCGCTTAAGAAGTGCATTCGCACTTAAAAGCGAAAAGGCCCGTATGCGAGGTTTCGGCGAAGAACGTTAAACATCTCGCGCAGGTGGCGAAAATTAACTCGTAGCTCTCCACTACGAGGCGCCTCATAGCAAAGGTGTAGCCTCACAAGCCGGCTACTTTTAACAGCAGCGTGTTCCTCTGCGTGTCCCTATGATTTGATCATCTTTTTGTTAATCTTCCGTAGTTGCCACTAACGATCGACAGTCTGCATATAGTGCCACAACTGCCGAGTCAATTTTGTGTGCCGTAATAAAATGTACCGAACGTTCATAGGCAAGTGGTCATGCGAACATGAAAGGTAAACAGGGTCCGTTTGAGGTTGGGTCAGGGTAGTAGGCGTAATAAGCACTTATTGGCATGAAATGGAGAATAGGGGCGTGTGTCCAACGTCGTTATTCCAGGAGGCCGCGTTCCCGCGCTGCTTCCTGTGCTCTGTTCACGAGGACTTGCTGATGCCCCGGCGATGATGATCCGGGCAGCGCCGTCTCCCACTGCTCAAGGGTGGGGTTTAACGAAGGATGTGAGTTGTGTGGGCGGAAATGTTAGGCGGTGAGGGAGAGGTTACACGTCTGCCTCGAGGGGCCCTAGAGGGCGGGTGAGGATAATGTGGTTGTAATAGGGGTCGGTTTAGACCCTGCGCCGGCCGTATTCCTCGTAGGTCTATAGGGAAGGAAGGCTATCGCCTCCTGAAATGCAAGTAGTGCGCGATAATCGCACTGTGTGTGGGTTCAATCGCGAAGAGGGGAGGAGGTGAGGAACCTGGGTTCGGCCGTGCTGATGGGAGCGCCCAGAAATGGAGATCGCGGGCTACGGCATGCGCTGCATCATTCCCATCATTCCGTGCAAGGCCAGTTACGACCGGGGGCCCATAAAATGGTGTGTGCGAGAGAGAAGAGAGAGAGAGAGAGAGAGAGAGAGAGAGAGAGACATAGATAGATAGATAGATAGATAGATAGATAGATAGATAGATAGATAGATAGATAGATAGATAGATAGATAGATAGATAGATAGATAGATAGATAGATAGATAGATAGATAGATAGATAGATAGATAGAGGATAAACGTTTATTTAAATAAACAGGTGGGATTGCACTAAAGCTTGAAGAAGCGCCTCAGGCCAAGTGATTTCAGCCTTTTCAGGACGTTTGTGCGATAGCTTGAGGGCTTGAGGGCTTGAGTTGGTGCCAGGCCTGCTTGGTAGAGGTGGCACGCGCATCATGCGAGTTCGGGATGACGTTTAGGTGGGGCTGGGATCCTTTTTATCTGGATTAAGTGCAGTGACCAGTAGTGCTGGTCCTCTTCCCGATAGAAGCAGTTCCCCCTTGGCTAATGCCTATTGCGTCTTGCTCAAGAATGCCCAACTATTAACCTACTACTTCTTCGTGGTCTCTTCCAAGACCGCTTGGTTTTCTTTCAGCTATATGCTATCATTTACACAGAACGTCTGGTCACGATAAAAAAATCCCGGAGGGGAATATTTGCCCACCTCTTAACTGGTCTTTCTTTGGTTCACGTCGTTTATTTTATCACCATTATCCTACAACGAAGCATGGACGGTGTGGAAATAAAGAAACGCTGAGGGAAAGGAAAGGGCCACGCCGCAGCACCCTGCCGCTAGGATCGCCCCAATTTGCGAAACCTAAACTAGCCAAATTCGCCGACCAGTGGTCTTGCTGCGAAGGGGTCTATTCGTTTCACCTGCACCGCGTGAACCAGTTCAGGGGGTGCCGCACTTCGCCATTCGTTTCAGCGGTGCAGCTCGCGGCACCTGAACCGCGCCGTTCGATTCACCGGTGGTGCCGACGGGTGCAGGACGGGTTCATGGCTTTGCCTGCACTCCCTGCCGAGGAGGTGCAGAAGCAGACGACAAAAGTGCAGGGCTGGTTCCGCCGATGGCGGAACCCGCTTTGCACCGCTGTGAACTGGTTCAAGAGGTGCAGGCTGAATCGAATAGACCCAAGACTTTGTGTTGGTGTAGCCCTCTCTCCCGATGGCGCTTATAGTTAGCACCATACGTCGCTAGGTGTGTGGGTCCGCTGTTTGGCCTCCAGGTCTCCGTGACAGTACCGGCGTTGTGAACTGTGGCTTCTACTGAACCTTAACTTTCGCTTGTAGTGAAAGGACGAGCGCACCTCAACGTCCGCCTTTTGTATTACCCGCGAGTGGCCACCACGCTACCATGCCCCGTTCGAGCAGAACTGCCCCTTTTGCACGGCTCCTGCGTACACAGAACATATGCTGCGGATGTGCCCTTCATTGCAAGCGGCCAGAACACGACACCTTCGAGGCACAGGCCTCCACGCTGGCAGACCACCTGACCTTCATCGGTAGACATGGAGACCCACCACCGCTCCCTCCTTGCGTTTCTTCGCGAAACGGGAGTTAACCTACACTTGTAGCATAGTATTTATGCCAACGGGCATAATATCGCAATTAAGAAAAAAAAAACGTCGTTATCTTCAAAACCCGTTCTCGTCGGGTCCGATCGTCGACTTCTAACTTCTCAGCGCTCATCAGTCCATGTACATGGCCAGCACAGGCACCGGCGCATACCCGTTGGCTTAGTACCGAGCCCAACATCCTCGTTACAATATGAACCCACAACCTCGAGGTTAACATTCCAAGTGTTTTGCTGGCAATTTTCATATAATTGGTCTCGCAATGAGTGTTAATACCACTTTCTGTAACCATACTCCCTCCGTAGATGGCCATGCGTCACTGGGTCCCTTTGAAGTCGGCTTCACCTCAAACACACATGCATTGCTGGGACGACGTTTTCAGGGAAATGTAAGCCGTCTTATGTCAAAATCTGAAGGCCCTGATACCTGTTTTTATTTTGTATGATTTTTTTTTTCATACAGCGAGGGTGTGGCGCACAGTTTTATTATGGCAAAGGCTGCTGCACCCCGGGGATCCTTTCCCCCGGGGTGCTCCAGCCTCGCCCGATCGGGGCTGGCTGGAGCGCCCCACGGAAATGACGTCACCTGTTTTTTGTTATTATTTCTTGGATTTGGTCGTCGTTGTTGATCGCTAGTACGAAGTACCGTGCCGGCCGTGCAAAGCGGCCGTGCCGGCACTCATGTTTAGGTCGTCTGTGCTTTTCATTGTTTACGATGAAAAGCACGCGCTTTTTGTACGCGCCGTAAGCGTAGGCTGATAACTCTCCTCCTTGGTACATCGGCTGTCGTTCAGTGTTGTATTATCTACGGCGCACCTGCGGGCAAGGCAAAACCACTCCGAGTGGAGGATTCGGAGGATTGTATTGCACGTTTAAATTCGCCGGCTTTTAATTTGTAACCGCACTTTTCTTTTTTTTTTTGGAAGGTGTGTGCGCGCCCCATATCATGGGTCTGTGTCCTCAAACGTGGGCACTGGCTGAAGACTCTGCCGGCAAAGGTCTAAATAGTGTTGCACAAAGGCTGCTTGCGCTCCCATTTAGATCATAGAATCTGTGGCTTTTGTGGGGAGAAGAATAGGCCGAAGGAATACCTTTGAAGGCCCTCATTTGACAAGAGTTCTCTTGGGTCTTATTATGCCTAGTGCACTTGATCTTCCACTCTGGTGCACTGTAGTACGCGCCGCTGAACACCAGCGTTTTTGTCCGTATATTTTTGGCGCAGCAGCCTGAAATGTTTTGAAACCTCACCATACTTTCTGTGCATAAAAAGACCAGCAGGTGCCTTATTTTGGGGAGTAAAATCAGCACAGCTGGGACAAAAGAGGCCTGAAATATATTAGATGAGACAAAAAGATGTTTGGAGTAAACGCGTGTTAATATGCCTCTTTTCGTCGTGCCTACAACTCTGTATATTTGGTCATGTTGTACCAACTTTTCCGAGCTTCCAAAGTTACAATTGGTACACTGCAGTGCTACAAGTACTGATCACAAAGTGTCAAAAAATTTGTTTTCTGGCACAAGCACAACTTTGCCACCCTTAATTGTTAGTGATGGCCTGGAAAGAATCACGCCGAAGCAGGAAGCACCGACCAATCCAGGAGATACACTGTACTTCATTTCACCAACTTCACACACCGTTGTAAAAATTGTGCTGGTAACTAATAAACAGCGAGAGCACAGCGCTGTACCACACGCTGGTAAGGACACCACATAAACTGCGCCCACAGCTCCTGTCAACACCAAATTGATAAAAGCGTTGTTGCACATAATTTGTATACAAACGCAATGTAAGTAGTGCGCATGTTGCTTCTGGTCATAGCAGCAGCTGTCCAACAGCCTACCACTGCAAGTGATGAAGAACCGGCCAACCATGTGACGTTTGTTGTCCAAAAAGAAAGATGCATACAGGCCTTCGTTTTCTGACAAGCAGACTGGATATGCTCATCACGCTGAAGTTCCCCAGCAGTCAGAGCTGTGTGTGCGCATCCGTTTACGCGTATACGTGCTGCCACGTGCACCTGCAGCTGGCAGCACGTGGCAGCAAGGTTCCATTCTGCCAAGGTGCCGGTTTAGCGCCGTAGTGAGAGGATTTGGTTGCTGCTCTGGCGAAATGAGTTCAAGTACACCAGTCCATACAGCGGTGGCCCCGCCGACTCAACGTATAATGTACGGTCAGTTTTCGCGTTTGATGTTACACCTTCGTCTTTAAAACTGGCGAAACTTGCACTAAGTGACGCAAGGCGAGCTGGAGGATTTCTTTTTAGATCCTCCTGAAGCACTGAATGACACACCACCACGTATTGCGAAATTTGTTTATTTACGTGTTCCGTCGTCGCTTCTCACTGTGGCAGTAGTAGTCATCGTCATATAAGGTCCCTAAAATTATCGTCATATCCATCTTCCGCATGCATGACTGGCTGACCCGGATTGCTTTGTCCGCAGGCTTTCCCATTCCTCCTAAAGTGAAATGCGTCGGCACGCGGTAGAACCGGCTTCGCGAGCTGGGCGTCTGCGAGGTGTCTTGTGCTCATCCTTGTGACGCAGACGTACGTGACTGTTTTCCTGGTATTTTTCCGAGCACCACGGGCAAGCCAGGTTGATGCCGCACGCTCATCGCAAAACGCGTGCACACGTGCGGGGTAAACGGCGGGAGTAACTATGACACGTTTTCTGATGACGCCGCACACATTACGGCCAGCAACGTATGGCGGCTGGTCGTAATTACTATTAATTTTATAATGAGCACAATAGCAGTATTGTCGTAAAAAAGAACTGCAGCTAAATTATAAATCCTAATTGTTGTATGCTAGTGACATGTTGCAAGAAAATCGGAAATGTAATAGTTATATCCCTTCGCTCACCAGCTGTACAAGTTGTACCTGCCCCATGAACCTTCAAATGCTGATTAGTCTCATGAGCCATACATGCTCAACTGTTCCCAAAAGGACTAAGCAAACACACAACCTCCAAGAAAACACATCCGGCATTGGGAAGAAACATTTAAAATTGGCTCACTTTATTTGACCAACAACCAGTACATTTTGCTTTTATAGCCCACAAAAGACCATCGCCAGCACTGCATTATGGCTGAAGAACTTTTCTGCAGTTGGCTTTGGCAACAAGCAGAATGCACCATTATGAACTGGAAACACATATGACAAGCCACAGCTTTTACCAGCCCATTGGTTGCAATGGGTGTCAAGAGATAAAAAGGAAGAACCAGCAAAAATGCTTTAATGTATTTAATGTATGCACAATGATCAAACATTAATTCAGAGTGTAGAAAAACATCCCTTCCAGCATGTTCGGCTGATCAACCCATTTGTGACAGCCTTATCGAAGTGAAGGCAAGAACGAGTCTGTGGCAGGATTTCGATGTGGGCTTTAAGAACTGTAGGCTGTCTGCAGTCATAATTACTATTGTGCGCCAAACACCCTAGTACACTGAGTGCAGTGAACTTCAGCAATGAAAGTAGTCATAAGAAATTTTTATCGTATGGTGACCGTTGCGAATCCTAGTAAACCGTTACAAGCACCTGGCATGCTGGCAAGAGAGAGGTAGAGATAGTTAAAGATTTTTGAAAGGAGAAGAGGCCAGCCTGAGAAACTGAACTTGGGCCTGCTACTTAAATGCCACTGGGGCAAGGAAGGTACTGAATACTGAGGGTATGAGAAATGACAGTGAAATCAACCAATGAACTTTGTACACTTAAAGCATGTACGGGGCGCAGAAACAGACTAATCACTGCATAATTCGCATAACTTATTTACCGACCATAAAAAAAAGTTCCCCAGTTTGTGAAATTTCACCACATAGACCCAAGAGTCCTGACAGGACAAGCAGCGATTTGACAGCTCGATCTTGCTTCTTCGTGTCAGCCCACGTGCCAAAAATCTTTCGTTCAGACAGAGGGTAAGCATTCAAGCGTAGTAAGGCTGCTTCAAGGTCTTTTCACCCACTAGTATACCTTGGTCAAAAACTATGCAAATGATCAATTGTCTCTGTACAACCTTACACAGAAGGCAGTCTGGGATGTCCTCGCGTCCGATTGTGTGCAGATACTTTCAGGTCAATGCTACTTTAAGCCGCAGCCTGTGTAACAAGGTTTCATTGACTTCTGTTAAGTTGAGGGGCATGAGCGAGCCAGAACCTTTGCTCGGAATCAGTCCTGGGGAGCTGTTCCTGTCAATTCTGTGGGTCAGACCAATGCAAGGCAGCAGCTTGTGCACGGGCTCTGTAGAGTATTGCATTGCTATCTTGTCTTATGATGTGTGTAGCCAAAACAGTGTATATCCTTTAGCCGGCACAAGGCAGCATTTCCTTCACAGAAAATTAGTTCTATAATTGTAATTACACTAGCTAGTTTCTAATAATTTTTTCAAACAAAGAGCACGACTATAAAGTGTAACAAAGGGAAGGGACAGCAACGACTTCCAGCTAGTGCCTTGTTTGAAACGTATGACCCATATAAATACCATGCGCTTTATAACATCAACATAGCAAAAACAGCACGACGCCATGCTGCAACTTTTCTGCTACGACCCCCATGAGCACTGCCAGCTTTCATGTCCGCAACCTCGTTAAACTCGGTTTCCCCTTGAGAACATGATTTTAGTGCTAAAGATGACAGACACACTTTACTGGTGCTTGCATCTATCAATGAAACACCAGCAAACGTCAGTTAATTTGAAATGATACGGGGTAAACTTGGAAGCTGGCACAACTAGGTGGGATGGGAGTGGCAACAAAAATCTGTGCACAATACAGCCCTGTTGTGGCATTTTTCAGCACGGCGACAGTTGTCACACCGCCCTTGTTAACCTATATTCGAATCTCCTGATACTATGGAGAGACTTGTTGCATTGGTGGCACACTGGAATTACCACTGTGTTGAACCATGGAGACTGCCAGTTGCCATTCGAGTATGCGAGTCTGCCGATGGAAACTTTTTCTGGCGACTGTTGCACTGCCCTGCAGTGCTTCATGAATTATTTCCTGTCTCACGGGGTGGAAGCCCTAACATCCTTCTGCTCGCAAATCCATAAAATATTTCTCTGTCTCGTTGTTTAATGCAATGCAAAGTTGAGGCCATTGAAAAGCACCATCAGAGAAACATGAGAAAGCGTTGCTTTTGCCTCCGTGGAATGAACCAAGGTGGACCCGCTGGCACAGCCATTCCATTCCACGCAGACAAACAAAATGCGCACAGGCCGCATGCAACAGGCATGTGTTTGTGTTGTTGTGTGGGAAGCAGGTTTGCCAACGGGTACCAGTCGGCTGCGCAGTAGCGCCCAATGTATGCTTAGATGCAGATATACCTAGCGGGTCCACCTTGGTTCATTCCACGGAGGCAAAAGCAACGCTTTCGCATGTTTCTCGGATGGTGCTTTTCAATGGCCTCAACTTTGCATTGCATTAACAACGAGACAGAGAAATATTTTATGGATTTGCGAGCAGAAGGATGTTAGGGCTTCCACCCCGTGAGAGCCGTTCTTAGTCCAAATGCACTGAAACCCACAAGCGCCGTCAAAGTCGCCCACCCCGGACTTTCACTACCGCCTTCACCATCGCTACAGTTACATCTGGATTTTTTGAATTATTAGTAACGATTAATTATTAACAGTGACTCTACATGGCTAGTCAGTGAGTGAGTGGAAGTGGTTTGGTTTGTTGGGTAAAAATCAGAACAGACTGCTTTCACTATATGTTGTGAAGTGGGCGTGACAGTGACCCTGGCTCGTCAGTGAGCAGAAGTGGTTTTGCCGGTTGGGTAAAAATCAAGCATGACTGCGTTGAGGGGCAGACGAAGAGTGTGGAGCACGTCAGACATACTTTTAGCGTGTGCGATCAGTGTACGTGCTTTGTGCCATTGAGAAATTTAGCAGGTATATCCCGTGTATTGTTTTTTACAAGTTTGTCCGCCATAAGCGTTAAATCATTCATTCCTTTTAAAAGCAACACGAAGCCAGCAGGTGAGGAAGAAAAAGGTATGCTAGTAATACTAAAGGAAATTCAGGCTATTAGCAATGGTTCAGAACGACATGCAAACAATCTTTGCTAGCATGCACAGTAGCTGACGAAATACTGCAGGGTAACAGTAGCACATGCACACGTGATTACAAAGAGGGTTATGGCATGTACAGGTAAGTGTGTAAGGTTTATTTAGTGCTAATATGCTGCGTGCACACGTAAATAAAAATACCCTGCAAAAAAGATGAACAAGGCAACTGAGGTTAGAGCAAATAGAAACAACAACTACGCAGGGTCACCTAGATGGTATGCTTAGAATGTAGATATAACAGTTCAACACAGCACGTAGCATCTGTTATTGCTGAAGCCACTGACGCACCACCTAGCCTGTCATAAATGGGCACGATCACGTACGTTTGGCGACATCGTAAATTTTGGAGCACACGAACACAACACACACGGAAAATGCCACAGTAACCCACGACAGATATCCGGCGCATTTTTTGGCCACGCTTGTAACGACAGGGATCACGGCAAGTTGAAGCGAACGAACGAAAACTCGCTGTCACTGCGACGCACCATTGCTAGCTGATGGGGCTCTGATTATTTACGTATACACTCCTGCAGCGACACGAATCTGGACACTTGCAAGTCGAGTACGGAGCAGTATCAAAGTATTTGCCTCGCGTTGTGATACCGACACAACACCGTGTATAACAATGACTGTGATGATAGCATCGATGACTGCGGCGCCAGCAGCTTCACACAAACAAACTTCTGGAAAACTATGACGCACCACACACATCGGTCACGTTTTGAAGGCAACACGGTGCTTCGTACTTCACTGCACATTTTGGGGCAACATTTGGTTCTGATACGTACGTATTTGATATGACAACATTGCGCTCTGCGCAAGCGCTGACCAGCACTTCGCGTTGCTGCCACGAATAGTCATCGGACTTTGAAGACTGTGAATTACTGCAGAAGATACAAGCGCGGTGACGCTTGGAGCTGAACACCTCATATGAAACGAAAACACAGCGCAGCACCGCACCACTCGTGAGCGACTCCGCACAACGCCGACGCTCGTACATTCTTGCTTGCCTCGGCACCGCGCGAAGCCGGAATATACAGGCCAACAGAACAAACTCGGAACAGACGTACCACGGAACAGACAAGCCCGTACTAGAGTGAACTCTACCCGTACGTAGGCCAGTACGGGGCCAAAATTCGCTCTTCGATGGAATTCGGCCTCTTCTCCATGCCGCTCGTCCGTAGGTCATTCGTAAAACCCGTGGTACATCTATAAAAAGTGCTTTGTTTACACAACTTCTACGCGAGTGTCAAATAACAAACTCGAGTTTCGCAGAGAAAAATATAATGCAAACATCTACAAAGCATGTCTATGACGTCACGGTGACTAGGTGACGTCATATTAAAAGACAATAAACTCAGGCTAAAAATAAATCTTGATACTGTAATATTAATGTGTCACTGCCAAAAATATGTGCAATACTATTGAAGTAATTGCAATGTAATGCAATTACGCAATTTTTTTGTTGACGTACGTCACTTCCGTGGGGCGCAGCAGCCAGTTCGGGGGGAATCGGCTCGGAAGCCCCGGGTTGCAGCAGACGCAGCCTTTTATTATAGCCCCTCGATTCATTATAACTCCGTCATGCGCAGTAAAGAAAACGCAGGACGAGGGAGACAAAGGACCAGCGCTCCCTCGTCCTGGGTTTTGGAGTACTAACTCGCTCGTACTCCCACGTTGCCCTCGATTCAATTCGCGAGCGCCTGGATCCGCCTTTCGCGCTCTCGGTAGCAGTATTTTCGTGAAGGCGGCAAAAGCAACTAGTTGAGTCACGCTGCTTTTACTCCACGTAGCAGGCTGCGCCCGCTGCTTCAAATCGAGCGGTCGTGCACGGTTCTACGGTTTTGCGATCCCGTGGGCGCCGTTAGGTCGGTTAGGGGGCGCTACGCTCGCATGCCATTTTCGTCTACATTGCTTTGTAGTCGAAGACGACCTGCTGGATCCTAGGCACCATAGAGTTAGCACAGTAGAGATAGCAGAACTGCTTGTTGAGGAACTGGGCCCCGGGCCATGGCACCGCTCAGAACGCTTTTATTCCCACCGTCTTCCTCCACTCGCTAATGATGGTGATAGTCCTATGCTCTTCCTCGTTCTCTTTCCTCAACATACTCCCGCCCGCGACAACAGTTCTTGTGCAGGCATTCAGAGAATCTGTAGAGGAAACACCACTAAACTAAATGAGGGCCAGTTGTGATCGTTTCGTCCGGTCGGTCTCAGCTCGTCCGTCACTTCCTTCTCCAACGATGCTTTGAGCTGTGGTGTCGCTTCCTAGTAACTGCTCTGTTGAGCGCGGGCAACGGAAGCTCATCAAAGCTCTGGCCGGCGGTATCGGCTAAATAGTGGGCTATCCTGGGGCCATGTTCCTTGCAACACCAGGTTGACTGGGGTACCCGGTGTCTCGGTCGCTGTCCTTGTCGCCTCCCGGTCGGTTCCTGGTTATTCGGTCGCCGTTTCCTTCGGTAAAAGTAAACAGCAGCCGACATCCCACTCCTTCGCGGGAATGGGTGCCCTTTTCGTTGTTTGGATTCAGCTGTAGTTACCGTCTGAACCTCAAGTCGGCCAGTCCAACGTTGTCTTCTTCCCTGGGATTAAGCTTTTCTGTCCTGCGACGATTTGACACGGTGTTCACGAGGGAACCTTTCCCATCCAGTTGAGCCTGAGCTGAATGCTCCTTCACACACTCGACGGGTTCTGTTCCTAGTTTGTCGGCCCCTTCATTTCCCTGTGGTATGCGCTCGCTCAGCGGCTGCAGAGCGACACAAGACGCTGAGTTTGCGACGCATACCGAAGACTTAGTGGCTGCCTCCAGGGTCACTGCTGTCAGCGATTCGTTGGCAGAGACAAAGGGTTTTACAAAGGTAACTGGAGAGGCAAAGTGGAACGCTGCGTGTCATTCGGAGGGATCCACCTTTAGTGACGATTTCAGCGGGTCTACACGAAGTCTTGCCTTTACTGTCTTGCGGGGTTGTGCACACGTAGCCATTTTTTGATAACGTGTCTCGAAGCAAGAAAATAATTCGAAAAATCATTCCGAGGTATAAATCAGATTCTTTATATTCCTTTGTGTAATCATCAATATCCAATAGGTTTCTGACCTGATTGTCGAGCTGTACGAGGGTGATCTGTTTTTGCTGTGCGGATTCGTAGAGGGTTTTCAGCGTACCTGCATGGTTTCACAGGGCGCTGCCCCAATGCGTGGTCTGCCGCTTTGACCAGGTCGGAAATCTGTACTCGGAGGGTAACTCTGAGCCGTAGCAGTTGGCCCGCGTCCTCTGCGTCGTCTCCGGGTTCCGTGTAGGTGGTGTGGAGCGTCGAGCAACCGGCCATGGCGGGCGCTGCCCAAGGGCAAGGCCTCCGAGATGAAGGGATCACAAAGTATACGGAGTTTCCCAGGCCTTGCAAGCCTTGAAGGTGCGCTACGCCGTCATGTAGTCCACTGGGCCGTTCCTCCCGGGTTTCACAGCACCAAATGTTGAGGAACTGGGCCCCGGGCCAAGGCACTGCTCAGAACGCTTTTATTCCCACCGTCTTCCTCCACTCGCTAATGATGGTGATAGTCCTATGCTCTTCCGGGCGGGAGTATGTTGAGGAAAGAGGACGAGGAAGAGTGTAGGACTATCACCATCATTGGTTAGAGAAGTAGAGGTGGGAATTAAAGCGTTCTGAGTGGTGCCATGGCCCGGGGCCCAGTTCCTCAACACTGCTCACTTGAGTGGGCGGCTCAGAACGGGTCCGTTCGTGGGTCCGTTCACTGAAGTGAAGCGGTTCATTTGAACGGCCCAGCGGTTCATTAACCTGTGTTAAGCATAGTCTAAATTATTTTTTTAATTTAAGTGCGGGAACTTTTTCTTCTTATGGAAGCCTTTCTTTGTCACAGCATCCGGTGTATTTGTCATTGCAAAGGTTTTTATGTGTCTGCGGTATTTCAAGATCACTTTCGGTCGATATATAAAAAAAAATGTAAATTTTTTCAACTTCATTAGTTGACAAAAAATGCTTTCTACCAGTGAGCTATGACGCCAGAAAAAAAAATGATTATTGAAAACACGCTACAAGAATTAACCTCATTTTAATACATGAAATTTAAACTGTGGTTTATGAACAGTACTTTTCCCAGTTCATTCGAAGCGAGACGGGTCTGCTTTTTGGCACCGATAATAGATGACGCGAAAGTTGCACACAAAACCCGGCTGGGTCGGCCTATACGCCCACTGGAACGTGCCGACGCGAGTCGTCCAGAGCCACCTGGTTCAGCACAATTCTCTGATCGAGCGAGCTGCCGTTCAGCGGCGGTTCCTGGAGAGAGCCACTCTGCCAAAGAACCACTGGGAGCTGGGAGCCAAGAACTCTCGCTTAACTGAGCGGCGCAGGAGATCCGGCCCGTTCCCGACTTGAACTATAGCCGAGCATTAACAGGCACGTAGGACGTGCCTGTTAATGACCTTCTGGGCTCATTGAGGGGACACTTAAGCACTTCCCGCTTTTTTGTTGAGGCCAATATTTATATGTTTAGTGTAGTCAAGAAATAAACCAGCTTTAGCATGAGTCAGCACACGTCTTGTTTGCTTCCTTCGTATCTGTCCTCTTTGTTGCTGTTGCCACGATGCTTCTTGGTCTGCAAGCTAGCTTGCTGACCATTGCACCACATGGGGCTGTTGCCGAGTGCTAAAAAGACACAGTTGTTCTTTATACACATTCCAAGCACACGCGGAGAAAAACAATTGAGGCATTGTACATTGGGATGGAGGACGCGTGCGGTAGCAGTGCATCCACAGCACTGACAAGAGGCTGTGGGGTAGAGGGACGAGGGCGCGAATTAACTGTGGTTGTGCTTTTCTTTCTTCCTTTTTATTAAGGCCGATGTTTATATATTTTGTGCAAACCAACAAATACAGCAGTTGCAACGCAGCACTCGTCTTGTTTGCTTCCATTGTCCCCGTTGCCCTTTGCGCTGCTGTCAGGAGCACCTCCACATACCAACTCACATAGCTGGCCCCTGGTTTACAAGACAAAATGTGGCAAGGCCAATTAACACAAGCTGACCAAGGGAGCCCATCGAATGGGCAATAAGTGCAACCTTGGTGCAACATTCACCTGGTGAATGGATGCAAGGAGTTCAAACCGGAGGTATTTAGTTTTTTTTTCTTCAGAAAACCACTGCAACACATTTTCCGTGTCTTGCAGGGATCCTGCAGAAGCTAGTGAGCCCCAGGGAAAAAAAAGCTTATGACGCTACTCTTATCTCTGAAAATATCTTCACAATCATACAAACTTGAAACAGGCACTGCCAGTGAAATTGGCCGACTGAATTACCGGTTTGTCACCAGCATCACAAAAAATGCTTTCAGTGCTGGTTCAGCCAGCAACACGATGACAGGAGGACAGAATAACAGGTGCATACTTCTGACACAAGCGTAACAGCAGCCAAAAGAAGCTTGCGCTTGTGTTACGCACTTTATTTCGCAGCTACGGCAAAAGGTGTGTATGTACAGCAATATGGTACAAGTGACAATGTACATGGTCAAAATAAATACACATCTTGACAGAAAGAAACTACACCGCTCAGTGGAACCATTTAGGTATACATAATCCCTTGCACTCTTTACATGCACACTATATGGTACAAGGCCACAAGCTGTGGCAAGGATAGCAGCTTTAGTGGGAGCAAGCAAAAAAAAGTCACAACAGTGACAACACGCATCACACACACACACACACAGTGAGCAATTCATCGACAAGCTGGCACACCGAGCAAGTGACAATTTGACTACAGGTAAACGTACTCCAGCATTAAGCATACTCCCTGACCTTCAACCCAAAAAGAATAAAAGCTACTTCTCTTGCACATTTGGGATCCTAGAGTGGTTTGCTTCGGGATGACACCAGAAGTGCACAAAGGTGACGCAATCGGACAGCAATTGCCGTAGGAGACCCCCATTTACAATACCATTCTCACCATTTCCGTTTGTTTTTACGACTGAGCCACTGGCTAGTTTACACTTCTGTGGGAGCTACCCCAACAAAAATAATAATAAAAAAAAAGAAACCCCCATTCTCCCCAGATTTGAGAACAAAATACTAACAGCCTTGAATCCACATCACGCTGGCTCTTCTGTTGTTGCTTTGGTGGTGGTGCACACGGTTCCAGTGCAAAGTGATGCTTTGGGCCCAACAGGACATGCCAGGAACAGCTGGTAATGACCGTCTGTCACCGGTACCTTAGGGCTCCTTGCAGAGGGGACTTCACTGCGGCTTGGTTCATTGAAAGCTTTGCACAGTTGGTTTCTGTATATATATTTCTGTGCTTACATCTTAGCACTGTTGGAGTTCACACTGCTGCCAAACGTGTGGTGTGAATTCAGATTCCTTCTTTATGAGGTTGGCTATCCATCATTACGCCCTAGCTCACAGTGAAGCACCCAGGCTTTTCAACATGCACACCGGTATGGAATCTTAAGACATGTACCATTAAACTTTGTCCACATAAAATGAAAACACTCACGAGCACATTTCCATGCACGTTGTCTGTGCTCACACCCTTACAGCACAGCCTGCCTCACAGGTCAGGTGTTCATGCCCATTAAAACACCATGGCAGCACGCACATTTGGCGATTGTGTGGCAATGTAGTCTGGTTGCAGTAACAAACGGCAGCGACAAAAAGTTTGCAACTTAGCGAGCAGACAGTTTCACTGTCACTTACATATACCACACAACTGCTTTTTCGGTTTCTGCAAACCTCACGTGGGCAGCTAAATGATGCAAACCGACTAATCAAAACCAAGACCCACTTCCAAGGCCGATCGTTCACACACCTGCAATCCCTACGAATGGTTTCAGACGAGAATGGGGCATTCAGATTCACACACCTCAGCTTCCTCTGAACACATCCTCACCACTCACACGCTACACTTCCCCATACAAATTCTTGGAGGAACTCTTTCCGCAATATGTGCACAATCAGTGGCTGCATTAGATAGCACTGGCTACAATCCGGCAACACAGTCGTGATGCTGTGGGTGCACTCCTTTTTCAACATTCCCATGCCCTATTTCATTTTCCAGAGCACTTCGGTAATTTTAAATCGGCAAGAAAAGCAAAGCCCACCAAGATCTGTTAGCAGCCAGATGATGAAAAGCCTTCCAGCCGCACAGGCTACCCCAAAATGATCTAAAGAACACCATGTCTACATTCTCGTGGTGTAACAGACAACTCCTAAGCCTCTGGTTGTCACTTGAGACATTTGAGGTGCGGCAATAGTGGGAACGACACAGCGCACTGTTCCAGACCGGTATGGGAAGTAGAACTGTGTGCTAGATGCTTGGATAAAGGCGACTATGACCTCTAAGTCAACGAGAACAAAGCAGCCATGCCCAACTAACTTTCAAATTCAAGCATTCCACCTCTACTCGTATTACACAACTTGTCGAAAATGTGGCCACGACTCAAATAAATGCACAGTTACTTTCGTTTAAATACTTGCGAATCCTCCGCAAATTTCAGCATTTCAAAGATGGACAGTCTGGCCTGTTCAGTTTTACGACAAAATTACCAGGAAACATCCCAAACACATTGCCACAATACAGTCATGTAAAAGAGGAGCAAAAATGACTAAGAGAAAAGATCGTCTTAAAAGAGCAAAAAAATGGATGTGCTGCGCACAACCAGCCATGGCGAAACTTATCAATACAAAGTAAAAAGTGCATGACGAAACTTATCAGTACAAATGGCAGGGGGGAAAGACTTCCAGGCAGACAAAACGATTGGAGAAGTCAAGGTGCAAGCCCCTAACATGCACACAGATTTCCCATCACTGGGAATTTCCCAGAAGCTGCGAAATTTGATGCTGAAATTGTGATTCTGGACATACACGGCCATGCCAGGAGGCAGAGATTAAAAAAAAAAAAGGAGAAGTCCGCTGGGTTAGACGCTCACACAAGAAGACCTGCGATAGAGGAACTGTTTCACACGAACTGATGGTGTTCCTCAGTTACTAACTCGCAGTTCAGTTCGATCAGTGCAACAACTGCTCAGCAGTGGGGGCCGTAAACTTGCAAACGGAAAACGGAGAAAAAGCTCTCGTGTGGCAACCTCTTGATAAGGAGTCGCGACTGTAGAGTTGTGCAGAAACTGTGACTTAAAAGTTGATTGCGAACAACTTGAGTTTTCGGGACTTGCTGTGATCACAGCTCAGGCAACGACAGAACTAACTCAAAACTACATTTCTACCATATTTCGACTTGAAGAAAAAAACCATCCACAAATGCACATGTTGACTTTGAATCACAGATGCGCACGTTTCGTAAAGCAACACACTCCACATCGGGCACATCACAGTGGTTAAAAATGGTGAGCAAAACTGGCGTGCAACGATCATTTCAAGGCTGGCCTAGTGCAATGTGATAAGACACGTTTCGAGACGCTAGCCTAAACATTATTTACAAGCGGCTGTCACATATAAACTGCCACCACACACATGGACAATACCAGCATACAAATCACAGGCCTCGCCCAAAAACGATTCCCTCGCTTTAGGCAGAGATGAAACCACTCGAATGCTGCTGCAAAAATGGGAAGGGTTGCAGTGATTATGGGAAGTAGAAGACACAAAAATGAGAAAATTTAGACTTGGAAAACGGCATCCAAAGCACTAAACAATGTAAAGGCATTTAGACGAGCGTGAGCTGTCGCTTTGATAACACAATCAGGGAATCTCACACACATATGAACACTTCAGCTGGATGCAGACTCTGCTGCAAAGAAATCAGCTACTCACATAAAATACGTTCAAAAGAAAATGATAAAAGAGCAGTAATTCCCTTCCTACAACTGGAAGCAGCCTTTCGTAGGATACCAACTACACATTACTGAAAGCATAGTAAATGCTAAGGGCCTTACCCCAACATTTAAAAAACCCATTTGGTTGAGCCTCAAGTTGTTAAAACTTCATTTCGGTTAAACCAAAAGTAAAATTATAGCCATTAGCGGACCAGTTCAGACTAGTGAACTGATTCACCCACTCAGTAAATCCTCATCGCGCAATACTCTATCAGAATACATATTTCAACCTTTGGCTTTGTTGAGGTCCCCGTCCCATGAAGGGAAAGTTGTGCATGTAGTCCTTTAAGACATGCGTGTGGTGAAACTTTTTGGAAGAGTTGCAAGCTCGGCTTAATTAAGACGTGAAAAAATAAAGCAGCAACTAAAAATTTTTTCTAGAGAGCAAGTAAGAACATGCAAGCAACCTGCTAATGTACGTCAACAAGATTATTGGCAAACTTTAACCACCATCAAAAAATAAAAGAAAACCAGTTGAAAGGCGTTTTCTGCTTGCTACCACTGCAAATACTTTGATAGCAGCAGAGTCGACAATAGAGGTCATGTAAAGTACCATTCTGCTATTCTCTAAACATTTAATTATCATGCAAAGAGCTGGCCTTGCTAGGAAAACCAAGGTTTTACATTCATCTTTTGCAGTAGCCAGGTGGCAGAGAGTAACCTTTGAGGCAGGACTCAAAAGGTTCAGGGGGTCAATTAGGCAAATTAGATTTATCACTGTTCACCCTTTGCACCTGCCATGGTTGCTGAATAGCTTGCCGGTGAGCCCAAGGACGCGGGTTTGAATCCCGGCCACGGCGGCCATTTTTCAGATGGAGGCGGAAAGTGAAAATCCTCGCGTCAAGGTTTCCGCCCGTGCTAGATTCCCAGTTGGTAAAAATTAATGCAGAGCCAGCCACTACGGTGCACCTCATAGCCCAGAAAGATTTAATATTCATCGGCCCATAATGATTCTGACTCCCCATTCCACAGAGCATGGCAGACACACAACATAAGACAATTTCGAGCATAACATCATACAGTGGCATGAAGGGCTTGAAACACTGCGCGCACCCTAAGCATTCTACCCTTACAGTCCACAGGAGGCATTCGTGGGCCCAGCAGCAGTATCCATCACTGCTTACAACAGCTGCGTGCAACTGCACAGATGTTGCTCTGCTAAAGAACACACAAATGGAAAAAAAAAAAAATCTCCGGCTCAGTTCACATCACAGCTATCCTGCAGTGCGGCAACATCTGTGAAACGGGAACAGTGTTGCAGACTGCTCTCACTGCATTCGTGACGGCAGCTGCCTTTCTTTTTTCTTTTTTTTTGCATGGCAACAGACACGCTGCCTGGCTGAAGAGGAAAGGTCACCAGTGACTGCCTCCTTCGGGCAGCACTGGAGCAGTTTTAAATGCACTCTTAAGCATGCTAGCGTGTGGGCAGGGGAGAGTGAAAGGTGTGCTTCAAACATAAATACACCATCGGGGGTGGAACCTGCCACCACCTTCACTAATCACTAACAAGCTGATCAAAGGCTAGCGGTCAATTACAGTAGAATCTCAATAAACGGAAACCGCTTAAACGGAACAGTAGCCCGCAAGTTGGTTCATTTTGTATTCAGATAACGTAAAAGAACTCTCAGTTATAGGAACTAAAATTTCCACGTCCCCGTGTAAACGGAATCAGAAATGGAACTTTCTTGTGAAACCCACTGGCATGAGAATCAGCTTTTTACGGTTCCGGCTGTTTCGTTTTTGTTTCTTCTTTCTTCTTCCATCTTTTTTTTGAACCTCGTTGGCCTCGTAAGCCTCGTCTCGTTAGTGGTCAGCCGTGTTAACGCAATGAATGCAGCATCGCACTTCTTGTTCCAGTCGTCCGGTCTCGATTCAACACGCTGAGGTTACAGGGCTTGGCTCCTGCCATCTGATTCGTGCCATCATGGTGCTATTCGCGCTTCATTACCGCATTGCTGTCTTCTAAATTCGGTGGCTCATAAGCACTCGTTGAGGCCCGTAGTTCCCAGTTGCAAGGACTCATGAAACAAAAATAATTCATGCATTTTGTAGTGCTCAGTGACTCAATGTTGCCAAATCAACTTTGTGAATGCTGCACCTAAACCTCTTGTAGTTTTCTTGCCTTCTGAAAAACTATCAGCTATATTCGCCTTCTAGTGCTTAGAGTTTGATGAAACAGTATTGAGACTGTGTACGCACATAAATTTGCACTTTAACACAACTATCTCAGTAAACGGAACACCTGTTAAATGGAACTAATTTTTTCGGTCCCTTGAAGTTCTGTTTATCAAGAGTCTACTGTACAGACGTACAAATGTCAAAAGAGAAGAGAGAAGAAACAGGGCACCAAAATAAATTCTCTAACATTTAGCAGTGAAGAAAAACAACAGCCAAGGCTGAGAATGGTCTAAGACTTCTCGACATTTTCTTGAAAAGATCTCGGTGTTTGCCCAGTATAATACAACTAGACCAATTTTGTACTACTGAAAACGACTAACTTTTTGTTTAGAATTCTTTACGGGTTCCAGTTTCAACCATGTTTGCAATATTTTCTTCCGCTTGGGACGCAGTTGTGGTGGTTAAAAGAACAGCTTCCGACTGTGGTTCGGCACTTCCGGTAGAACACCTGCCTTGTCAACCAGCCTGCCAGTTTATACTCGCAGACAAGTGCAGTCCCGTCACAATAAAAGTCCAGCAGGTAAACTTCCTTTCAATATTGGTGCAGTCCCTTGAGATGAGCCGACCTGACTTTGTTGCAACGTCAGTGATTATTGGTCAGAAGCACGACGCCTTCGCAGCCTCCCCAGAAGCCTTGCCTCTAAGCTCAAGCCCTGAGCAAAACCACAGTTTCTATCGAGCCATTTCTGGGTCCTAGAAATGACAAAACAGCGTTGCGGCATCCCAACCACCCTGACTGAGTGTTTATTCACCTCGCACGTAGACCTAATCACAGAACACTTGTCATGTTTCAGTTTCAAATGCGAGAGGTCACGGGGTCACCAGAGGACGAAGTTTGATCTCTCTACTATACACAATACTCCATTTACACTGCGTTTTTCGTTAACTCTGGGAGTTCGCCCAACAGAGGCTCGCTTCATTCACATGGTCCCACCCTGTTGAACACACACAAAGGCTGCTTGGGCAGCAGACAAAAGCCTCGACCGCAAACTCAATTCGACGCTCCCGTTCTGCCGACTCCTTGCAAAATCAGCATCACAGTTTTACAACGAATGGCGCACTGAGAAAAACACAATCACTTATTCCGCTCCAACATGACACACAATTGAGTGACAATACTGCCACATCTAAATGATCATTTTTCTACATTCTCAAAGAAAATCCACATGCCACACTGCTCACACACGACACACAATCCAGTCACAACAGCGTCACACCTCAATCTTTTTCTCTTTTTTTTTTTTCCACATTCAATCAAAAAACCGACGTTCATTCCGACAGCAAGACTTTAGGTCACGGTCGCTGCGAAAACGCACAAAGGGGATACCTGAGACTCGCAGGGCACTCGTCAAAGTCCGCACCCACCCAGCACATGCACCTGGGCTTTTACTTGTCCTTTCGAAACTGGACACACCGTCCAACCAGCAACAAATCCAGCCTCGTCGGTGCTTGAGCGACACCACAACTCACCACAACACACTTGGTCCGTGCGTCCCTCAGAAGTCTCTTTTTGGTGGGGTCATGGCAAGGAACGGAGGGAGTTTGAGGGGGGAAGGGGGGGGGGGGGGGGGGGAGAAGGGGAGGGGCGTCATCACAGCTGGCTGGGGCCGGGGGGAGGGCAGCCATTCGGGACAAGCATGCGCTGCTGCCTCTGCATGTGTGCCTCGTAGAGTAGCCGGTTGATGGCGCCGTAGTGGGGGTTGTCCGTGCCGTTCATCTCTCCGTGCTGCTGCAGCCCCAGGCCCGGGTCCGGGCAGGAGCCCACCGAGGAACTCGTCTGCGCCATGAACCAGACAAGGGGGGTTGGATGAGCGCCACGTCCAAAACGCTTGACGACGCTTCATTCAACCCTAACGGGAAACGCTGAGTTGCGTACAGGAGGTGGCTGTTCTCAATGTTGGGAACTTCCCGCAAATTCACCGTTTTCACTAGAGGGGGGCCCTTTCTAATGGGGACGTAGGAACTGTCACGCGCTTACTTTACGCACGACAAGTTGAGTGCCCTAAGCACACGAGAAAATTAAGCAGCAATCGAACACGCTCACGCTAAGAAGGCAAATTATCGGAAAATTCCCACACTCAGTAGTACGTCCACGCATTTCAACCTAGACCGATGTTCTTTTTTGTAAACACCACATTCGACGATTTCACGCGAACACAGCCGGGGAAAAAAAACTTGAACATCTGTAACTAGTCACACCACAAGATGAAGTAATCCAAGATTGGCAACAGCTGTCATGTAGCCCTTGACCACATATTGGAACCTGCTCGATAGTTGTCACGCTAGGAAGCAGCCATGCTGCGTAAGTAAGCACGCTGTTTGCCAGGTGCGCTCACAAGGGTACACCCATGCGGGCATGGGAGAAAGTAGGCGTGATGTTGAACACTCATGCTTGTGAAAACATTAGCATCTCGCATTTATGGCTGCCACCAATAAAAAAAAATTAAGAGTTCACACCTAAGCAAGACAAGCAGCGGTTATCGGGTTAGAACAGAGGCTGCCCAAGTTCAAGTAAATGCAGTTGTGATGAAATGGCAGAAAAATGATTTGAAAGGAGGCGGGAGGGGGGGCTGCTTTTAACCTAATCTGATTAACAGTGAAATGCTCGCACTACTCCATATTGTCAATTTAACCAGAAGTGGAATCTAGGGAAAAGGCCTCAAATTTCGGGCTCCCAACTTTAATAAGCCGCACGAGGGGTCACCTGTACAAGTGCTGTCACACTTCCGAGCTCAATGGTGCCCATATTATGAACACACAGCTAATGATAATCATCACAACAAAAAAGCTGTTACTTTCCTGTTGATTAATATACTGACATTGCATTAGTCTGGCGGTTGAAGCTGCATTGTGGGACGAACATGTAGCACACTACTCTGTTTGAGAGTGAACTTTGAAGACGCAGATCTTGAATCACAAGCAAGACTTTCAGTTTCTAGCAAAGCAGCAGCAGTGCTCGAAAATACAAATGCAGTCATACAAAAAAAGTGGTGATGCACTCACGTCATCATCTGCAGGTTCACTGGAGTTTGCCCTGGTTATGGAAAGGAAAATGAAGAACGGTGTGAGGGGCACACTATGCACAAAACACAGGAAGGAGAAGAGAAAGAAGTTGCACAAAGGTAAAAAAACTTAAACAAAATCTGTGATGCACAGTGGCAGGAAAAGTGAAAAGCACGGCAGACGGCGATAAAAAGAAAAAACAATTTTAATGCTGCAGATAATATGGGAGTTGATTATGTAGCTATGTTGAGTGAGACAACATCTACGGCTGGATGTGGCGCATAAATTTGTGTCACAAAACCCAAAACCCTTCAAGTTTGTTATTGAGATAAGGCCACAAATTGGAGCCTGCTATAAATGGTATGCTTACTATGTACGTGCAAGCAGAAGTTTGCAATAGCCGACGCATTAACGTGCCAACCTCTGCCAGTGTTGTGCTTGTATCCTCTTAAGATGTTTTCCTGCACCCTCAGTGCAATCAGTTTCCAGTTCCAAAGATAAGAGTCACGCATGTGGTTATTTTGCACGTTCGCACAGCTGTTGAAAGGAACAGCCTCAGTAACGCATCTTTCTCCAGCTGGGAAACTGTGATTACCTCTGAAGTATTATTTGTGCCCGTCAAGTTGTACCAAGATCCACTTTGTAGGCTGCCCAATTGTACCCAATCATATCCAGGAATCCATTTTTTAAACAATGCTATTGCAACTGCTGCCTTTTGACAGCCACGTTTCAAATGTTGCCAGTCGGAATGCGTCTTTCATTAACTCTTTCTTCTTCCTTTCATGGCACTCTGTCATGTGCAGCTTCATCTGCTCGTGACAGCACCGCGTCAAAGGCCTAATATTCTTCCAAACATTTCGCGAGCACATGTGACCAAACTGAAATGCGCACATCTTCACCGTATGCAGCGGCAAGAGTGAGGGAAACAATATACGTTACTTTTTTTCCTGCTAAAGGTTCGCAGTTTGGGGGTAAACACTTGAAGTATACAACAAGAATAGCTTATGTAAACGCTGCCACCTCTTTAGTATGCTCTGCGGCTGAAAGAAAGAAATTAGTGAGATGCGTGCAATCTCCACCACCTGGTGCTTACGCGTCAACGTATACGTGAAACGGCCCACAGTCCAGTTAAGAGGCTTTGACTGAGCCATCCCTGTTGTTTGCCAACCGACATCATTCAGACAACAATGCCACACGGAACAAAAGCATGAAATCTTGAGGAACCAAATCAACTGTCTGCAAACGCAAATCCAACCAGGTGGCTTTGGCTTATGCAACAATGCGTTCATGACACCTTAGAGTGAAAATACATGCACAGGGAAAACTTCTGGGTAAGAAAAAAAAAATGCACAAAATAGTATTTATATGCTCAAAATATGTTTTCTGGCAATTCATGCACTTGCACTTTGCTGTTGGCGTACCACAAACTTTTTTTTTTTTTTTTGATAAGGCTTTACGACACATTTCAAGTGCATCAAAATAATTTCAAAGCAACTGGCACGGCCACACTGCCTATTTATGGAAAGGTGTGGGAAAACAGGTGAAGGCATGTTGATGTGGCATTCGCCCCCTTCTGTGAAGATTGCAATGCACCAATGTCTGCTTGCACTTTTTGTCTTTACAAAAACTTCTCCCAAAAGTACGACAGCCAGGCCAACGTACACAAGTAACGTCTTAATGAATGCAGTTCTGTGGCAACAATGTTGACAGTCACCTCAACCAGCTCTGAAAGCACTCGTAAATAAAGGAGCAGTGATGAGGTGAAAAAAAAAGGGCCCCCTTCCCTTCATCGTGCGGATATGCCTTTCCTCCGCCTGCTTAGGGTGCAGTACTAGTTGGCCAGACGGATTTGTGACGGCCAACGCGGTTCAACCGAGTTGTTTACACCCCTGGCAAGATAGGTGCAATTTGCACAGATCACGAAAGAGCTGTCTATTTTAGTTTCCCACCCAGCCGCTGCTAAACTGCTAATGTGTAAGTTAAATTAAAGCTTCAGGCTTCCTAATATTCAAACAAAATAAGTGCCTATATACGAAGCCTCTAGGTGGCAATTCCTGAGCAAAAAAACAAAAACGTCCACAATGTTCCTTTCGCCTGATGACACGTATCTCTATACTATGCGAGTTGAATATGACAAGTTTACCTATAAAAAAAAAATATGCTGACCAATCACTCCTGAATGCTCAATGTGAACTCAAGTGGCGCTGCAGATATAACTTCCAAGCCATGCTGATAACCGCAGCCATGAACTGCAGCATTTTAGTTTTAACTGTTCGACACCGAGACGTGCTTTTGGATAGAAATGCACTCACAGAGCTTCTTACATTCAGGCTTTTAACCCATTTCTGGAGAAGGTTTGTGCCCACGGGCTGTCCTGTTTACAACGAATGCTTACAAGGTCTTGGGCTGAAATGCTTTTCCCAGGACTTGCTTTCAGGCTCGAAGGGGCCATGCAGACAAAACACAAGTTCGGCTCACTCGAAAGATTGCCTTGTTAGAACCATACCGACACCACTTTTAACGTACACTTCGCTCAAATAAGATACATAATTTAAAAAAAAGGGAATGGCCATGCAACCCACTAGCTCAGTTTCCACCATGGAACCTATGATGTCATATGCCCAGCTGTGCGATTGGCTGCGGCCGGCATAAGCAAAAACAAGTTAGGCTGGGCCTACAAGGTTGCTTAAATATAATGCATATTCATTTTATACCAGTAAGAATGGTGGAGCACACTACGCATGTTATAAGCGCGCAACAGCCCGGCACTTTGGGGTTGCCTCGCACGACACTGGCTGATTGAAATAACCGACATTCTCTTTTCTTTTGTGACCCTGTTTGTCAAGCACATACCATGTTTCACGAAACGATTACTACCAGCTGTAACAAAAACAATCCAGAAGCAAATATGGTCAGAAACAAAGCGAGTGGGGACAGCACTCCAGAGTGGTATAGTGGCGCCATCTAGGAGGACTGACGGTAAGCAGTCCACTGCAGACTAAACAGCGCACTAACGTGTGCTTGAAGACCTGTCCTGGTTCATCTCCGCAGACGTCACGAAACACACGATTTGGTGGGAGAATCAAAATTTTAACTAGAACTGATTCATTTCTCATTGAATAAAGCAATGTTCGCTGCTGGAGAAGTGCTGGCGGCGCTATAAAATGCCAAATCTTTTGAAAAAACAAACTTGTACTTTGTCAGCATGGCCCCTTTAAGTTCAATGCAGTCATGTCTCCCTTGTGAAGTTGGCTTTTCCTTCTCATGCACACAAATGCAGTGAAGCGTGCTTTACAGTAAGTTGTCAAGATGGACCACGCATAACTATTTAACATCTGCGCATGTGGTGCCTGGCGGTCACTACTCCGGTTTTTCTCTCGTAGCTAACAAAGAGTTACAATTGGGGAAAAAAAAAAAGAAACAAGAAACCAAAACAGCTTGGTTTGATGTGTGCAAAGAGCCTGATGCGATGGACTGAGAAATCTCTATTAAAAATAGGAACGAAGGGTTCCCCCAAGCCCCAATGAACTACCAATTTACGGTCCAAACTAGGCACAAACCCTAATTTCCAACAGCTAAGCACTCCATTGCTTAAATACGGTGCTAAAGTTCACTGTAACAAACTTTTCGATTTACTGAACACGTGCTTTGCACATTTTTTGAAGGCCATTAAATTCTCACATAGACGAAATAACGTAATTTGTCAGCTTCACTTTGTCTGGTCTCAATGGTTCTGCAACACCTTCCATTTACTACGCAAGTGTGGTAAGTCACCAGAAGGAGAGAAGGGCTACAAGCCAAATAGAGGAGAGTGGCATTATTTGGTAAACTACACTTAGTGCTACCGTGGTCATGCAAAAGTAGACACAGACAACACCAGTAAGCTCATTTTAGACGGCATAAATTCCCCTTCAAGTTCCGCTATTTTGAACTCAGAAAATAAGATGTGTCAGTAATGGCCTACGAATATGACTTTATTCCAATGCAACAGCCCCAAAAAATCCCCTTCAGGCAACAACCAGGCGACACTCGTTAGAAACGTGTTACTCATACCGCACACATTTTCCCCGAATGCACTCAGAGGCACGCATTAAGAGGCCTGGCAAATCAACCTGGGGCCACAGCTTAATGCAAGTCACTACAGCAAATTTCTGTCAGTTACTCGCATCAGAGAACCCTCACCTACGTGACGTATACTTCATTCCACGCAAAAACTTGCCTATTTCCCTGTAACCACCAACTACTCTTCACTAAAACAAGCAGCAGAACCCTGGGTAGAATCAAGATGCTGTTGGCGCTAAGGGCAGCTGGCCAATTATCCCTTTCCTCGCAGATGAGCCAAGTGCAATGAAGATGTCAAAAGGGGCATTAACCGGGCATTTCTTCTCACGTGTCCCCATCTACGTCTCCTAAAATAGAACTTCGCCAACTCACTCTCAATGGGTGACCATACAACGACACACTTTCAGGGAGCAGTCAAAGGCAAGAGAGGAGAGTGCAGCGCAGGGCCTTACTGTATCCTGAGGTTGTTGATTTTCTTGGAGATGGGCATGAACTCGTCATCTTCACATGACCGCTGGCGCTTGCGCCTGGAAGGGAACGAACGCCGCCAGGGGTTCAACACTTGCTGAAGGCGGCGTAAGTGTAACAGCCAGTCTCAGCAAAAAAGTGTACACAACAGGCTTTTCTGCGTGATCAAACACAGTTCAAGTATGAGCAGCAAGACTGGCCTAAACCATATAAAATCCTCCAATTACCAAGCCCGAGAGTGTTATATTGAGCTAGCCAGCTGTTTGCTATTTTGGGGAGTGATTTAGTACACTAGGCATGCTAAGGAGCACTTCTTTTGGAAGTTTAGGGCTACTCAACAAATGGTGTTCTGCTGAGTCACGGGGTGACAACAACCTCCTCCTCGACTTAGTGTTGTATTGTATGAAGCATGCGGGCGCATTTTACTTTTGCTGTAGGCAAGAAGATTCTGTGCACGAATTTAAGCAGGGAAAAATAACATCTGGAAGTTGAGATTATTTCTTTCTTTCCCACAGAGTACAAGGTAAATGCAGTTTTCATCTAAAAATGGGCCGTCACAAACTGGTTACAAATGAACAGCCTGGCGGATAAGCCACAGAATCTGCCAGTTACACAGTCCTAGGCATTGTGGTCGGGTGAGACTGGCTTGAAACAGTGACTTCTTCCTGTCTCACACATACCTTGCAGTGTTTATACCCAAGTCTGCACTTCCGTAAAGTCTCTAAGGGCCCCTTGAGGAAGGTTCAACTTGAGTTCTATTGCCTGGTGACTCATCTATACTAGCAAGGAAAGAGCCCCAGTGCTGCAGCAACAGACAGTCTACCTACTTCACCACCCGCTATGACTGTGTACGACCTTGGTTTCATATGTGGGCTGGGCATAAGATGGAAACACCGCATACAGCTCTCAGCAGTTAGTCACCTAAAGCGAATTCTGTTAAGAGGGCCTTGTGAGTCATCAAAGCCACGCTACGAAAGCTCTGCACCCTCCATCCCGTTCCTGTCAAGTTTGATACGTGCACATTCGACACAAGGCATCCCCATTCATTAGCTTACACTTTGATCGCCATCTTAACCACTGCTTGGGGGCTCTCTCCTTAGCTGCTGCTACTGGTTGCAAGACTCGTTCTTGCCCAAGAAGCTTAAGGTTCATATTAGGCCATGAGCAAACATTGATTGACTTCGAAGGTTTGAAGCGCCAAAGCTGCTCCTGAATTATGAGGCGTGTCATAGTGGAGGACTCGGGAGTAATTTTGACCACCTGGGGATTTTTAACATGCGCCTGAATCTCGACATGTGGCCTCCATCAGGTAAACAGCCGACATAGTGATTCACAAAAACAGATGAAGTTGAATGAAGCCAACATCCCAGATCATTAACTTGGAAGGATTGATGTCACAAGTGACTTCCTTTCTTCTCTTTCTATTCCATGCTTCCAGTTTAAGTCATCTTCATTCAAACTAATTGAGATCCTCCATTGTTCAGGTGATCTTGCTTTCATGGATTTTTTTTTTCAGCTGTCTTTTAACGGGAGCTTGCAGTTAGCTTTCAACCACTTTTCTAACACACACTTCTGTGTCATTGCAGGCTACCTCTATAGTTCCTTCATGGACTGTGGTTAAACTACGTTTCCACGATCATTGAAACTTTCATGCCGACATTGGTAGGCTTTACACCCTTGCACAAAGCCGGCACCAGTGCGTTTTGCAAAATAAAAAAAAAGAAAAGGTGAATAGGCGGCACAGGGGCACGAAATGCCAACCGTACCGCCAGCTAGGTGGTTTCCTTTGCGGCCTTTTCAGTCTAAACCGCGTCATTTTTGTCCACCCGCCCCAGGACTTTTGACTGGCCGTCAATTTTTTTTAATCCGCCGGCCAAACCATTCGCGTGCGCCCGTTATAGCTCCCGTCTACGCAGCGATTACAGTACCGCTAAAAGGCTTGCGAAGTGCATGCATTTTAAAATCCCTTTTTTTTTTTTTAGCAATGTCACCTCTTGGACTAGCACGAGTGAAGACGGCACCTAGCATCAACCATGATGAACAAAGCCCACAGCCGCAAGACTGTTCGTGAAAAAAAAAAAAAAAAAGCCTGCGGGCTGCTCCTCAGGCATGCTGCCATCCCTCTGAATGACTCATTGGATTAAAGCTAACAAAAATGCAACCCGCAGCTGTCTGATATCCGCGTGACTCGTACACTCTACTGTGGAGTCACCCGAGTGGACCATTGCAAACTGCCTACACGCCGTTCGTAAAAGTTGGTAAGTCGCTATCCCTAAAGAAATCGAACAGAAGAAGACATGCTCTCACATCGTGACCATATTAACCGAAACGCGAGCAAGCCTACGAAAGGAGATGAAAGTCAAGGAGTGTCGATTTTTCACTCGCAAACAAGGTCGCGACCGACGAGCTCCCAGAGTTGGCAGCTGTGAAAACCGCAAGATTCGCACGCCACGCGAAAAATTGGTCCCTCCCCTGCCCGTGCGAAGTAGTGCAAGGAGAAAGCTACGAAAAATGACGACGCTTGTTCACCCAGATCTATTTGAGAGCGGTCTCACGGCTGATATGGTGCGGAAACGGCGCACATTCGTGTCAGGACGGCCTCACAGCAATCGTACGGCAACTTGCGACGGCAGCGTTTTCTGACACGGATAGCCGCACGATCATGCGACGCAGTTGTGCTACTGAGGCACGAATAACTCACGCGCCGTCCGTGAGCGTCATGTCGATTTGGGACAGGGGCGACTCGACGACGGCAACACAAGGAATTTCAGCGGGATGACCGTGGGAAAGACACCTCCCACTTCGAAACTAATCTTGATCCGCCATTTTGAAAGAGAGGTGGCAACTAGCGGCCCTGGCGGTTTTTTGTGATTTAACTTTCCGTGAGGTTTTTCAACATAAATATAACTGTCACTGTTTTGGGCATAAAAATTACTTGTTACATAAGATAAATTATTTGGCAACCCTTATGCTTGTGTCGTGCTTTATGTTTAAAAAATGAAAACACTTTCTTCTGCCAAGCTGCTCTCTACTACTACTACTCTACTGCTACTACACTCATACGTCCATACCAGTAGCAGTAGTTCGCAATTCGAAACCTCGTTTTTTGCGGTTCTGCATTGGGCCGCATTGGGTGCTTTCGATATCTGTCGATTCATGTGGTGCAGCGTTAATACATGACGCCGTTATTGCCATCTTAGTCACTCATTTATTCAGGTTTGTAATTACAAGTGGTCCGGCGTAACTGTGTCGGCGCACAAGCTGTCGACGGCGCAAACACAACTGCGAGCGATACAACTGAGCGACCGGCCGACTGGTGACCCCGCTGAAGTTGTCGCGCGATGTCGCGCAGATAAGATACGTTATATGCCTCTGGCGTGGTGAGGAGGAAGACGAGGAAAAAAAAGGAGCCGGCAGCAAGGTCGTTTCGGGCAGGCGCATCTGACCTAGACCTACGCCAGGACCTAGACTCGCTCCCGTGAAGCGGTAACTTTTTCGCGGATCGTACCTTTCGATTTGTCACTGCCCACAGCCCGCTTGTCCCGACATGATGAGCTCCCAAGGACCTCATGCCAAGTACCAGACCCCGCTGTCCTCGCGCTATGCGAGCCCGGAGATGTCGTACGTGTGGAGCGACCAGAAAAAGTTCTCGACCTGGAGGAAGCTGTGGATCTACCTGGCTACAGCCGAGAAGGTAAACGCAGTGAGTGGCGGCAGCCACTTGGTGTGCTCGTGTCTTTGACCCCTTCAAAACGAATTCGCCTACAGCAGACGGCTTTCTGACCGGTGTCTAGACAAACCGATAAGACTGCGCGTGGACAGACGGTATCCGTGAAGCAGACCTAAATTGCAAAAGCAGATCGGCAAAACCGGTAAAAATCAAGCAGCTTTGGAACTGAATTTATTGTGGAGGTTATTTGGGTTAAATTTTCGCTTAATAGTGTTTTAAAATTCACCATTTCCAAAGTAATCAATGAGTCGTTATACTTTTTCAGTTATACTATATCAGGGCAATTTATTGCAGATTGCAAAACAATTTACCGCACAGCCTGGCTTCCTATACTGAAATCCCAGTTCGAAATAGCGCCAGCCTCTGTAATGAAAACAGTGCTGAAATATTCCCTCTAGGTTCAACATCATGTTACATTGTGAAAGCATTCGCGAGGCTAAAAATGGCTGTGGACATTGAGAGTTCAGATGGAAGCAGCTTGTATGTTAGTTGGTAGGTCTTTGCCATCAAAACAATTGTTTTACAAAGACAATAAAAAATTGGCTCCAGTCTACACTGTGAAGGTGGTTGAAGAGCAAAGCTTTAAATGATGCCCACAACAATTGCCGATGCGACGTCACTTGAATTCACACACGTGGCTCTACAAAGAGTGAAACCAGAGATTCGGCCAGCCGTTACCTGAAATTCGCGGGGGCAGCGTCCCGAACGCAGCAGCGTCAGCCATGGCCCGGCTAAAGGGGCGGACGCCGCCGCTGTAGCCCAGCTGTGCATCGGCAGAAAGAAAACGGAGAGGAGCATCTTTCGAAGGGTGAGACAGCGGAACCTATAGCCATCCTGATGTGCCAACTCGGGCATACACCACCGCGCGACACAAGTACAGACACCGAAACTATTCGGCATGTGAGCTTAGTGGTTCCCATTTATACCGGTTTAAACTAGTAATTTTACTAAGTGTGAGAATTGCGAGAAAGCTGAGGGAACTTTTGTAATCGCTATTTATCAGAACCAGTTGCTACTTTTGCCTTTTGTAATACCTGTTAAAACACAACCGCATTGGTATTCACCACTTTAGAAAAGGGAGTCCCATTCGGGGCAAGAAGTGCGCAGAAGGTGCCTTTCTCTAGCGGCCAGGTGTCTGTATGCGGTCTCTACATTTTATTTTCCCGCCCTGCAAACCAATCCTTAACGTATCTTTGCCGTACGACCACTTAATTCCATCGGGTGCTGTCGAACAAGTTAATCAAGCCTTGCGAAAGAAGCGTGCAGTGGACGCGAAGCTGTGTAAAAACAGGCCCAAAGCAACCATCGCTAAAGGAGACGACAAAGCCGTCCCGCCGACGCGCCCGCTGGTGTGAGCAGGCACCTCCGCGCGGGGAACGCTGGGTAACCATCGCTGCGCCATCTACACTGTGCTCTGTGAATGAAAACCACCCTCCACACCGCAGCTGCGTTGGGACTTTCTTGTCGTGCACGCCATGAAGGAACTGTTAGAACTGGCTGGTAGAGGTAGAAAGCTTTGCTTTAATACGGGTTGAGGAAGTAGAGGATATGGGCACAGAGAAGTGCAAGTAAAAACTGACTTCATTTTCTGGGCCTTTCGAAAAACAGTGAAATAAAAGCACAGAAGCATAGCAGGTAACGGTGCCTTATCAACCCCCGATAATTTACGCCATTACCTTGATGGTCTCTGGTTCATACTCAAATCTTGTTACACACGCTGCCCTTCCCCACACAAGTCGTATTTTCTTCGTTGGGAAAAGCACGGGTGCTGGCTGACAGATGTGCCATGGCACTTGTCGCTGCACTGTATGCTTTCACTGATTTTTCTTGTCCTGTTGTGGGAGTGGGGCAGAATTGCTGTGCTTTACAGTTCTCGCAATAATCAGCCAAGTTCCCTGGGTCTTGGAGCTGTTCACATGCATTTGTCTTCTTGTGGCTGCTGATTAAGGCACCTACTCGTCTGCCCTGTGTAGGCCTTCCCACAGGTCCCTGGAGTTTTGTAAACAACCTCGGTATCTTAGCTAACTAAAAGGTGTGTGTTCACGCCTCGGAGTTTCTGTTTGGCAGCGTAGTCCTTCATCTTGTGCTGTCCCTGGATCGTATGCGAAGCCGAGCATGTTGCATCTGTTCCCGGCCGCGGCAGCCGCTTTTCTGGTGGAGGCGAAAAGCAAGAACGCCCGTGTGTACGAGATTTCGGCGCACGTTAAAGATCCCCAAGTGGTCAAAATTAATCCGGAGACCTCCACTACAGCGCGCCTCATCGCCTGCGTTGCATCGGCGCGTTAAACCCTACAATTAATGTCATATCTGTTGGCTACCTTCTTTAGTCCGTACGAGGCATGAATACCTGGTTTTCACACCAATGGTCTTCCCTCTTATTCGTTGACTTGGTACCATATATTCTGCACAGGCTAAAATAAACGGGGGAATTAATGTGTGCAGGAGAAAATTGCATGCGAGGAATCAATGCGCGGTCAGTGTTGCACTCAGTGTGCTGCTGGTAACTTGGTTCACATTGAGTATTACAGTTAAACCTGGATGTAACTGGATTTAACGGTTTTTCATTTCCCTATTTCTGGCTTCACTGAAGCCCATGTGTTTGTGACCTCATGTAACGAAGGAGTTGCAAAGGCTAACCTGGATATAACAAATTGGCTACGCTGATGAGTCAATGCTTTTTGCCGTTTTTCCGAAAAATCAGCTGGCGCAATTCACTCGTTTAGTGAATTTTGCCCTCATCGCTATCTCCCGTGTGTTTCCCCGTGCGAGTTCGATGTCGGGTAGGTGCTTGGCCTGCCTGTCAGTGTGTCGTCTCCTCTCCACTGATATCTGTGGTATGGGGTCGTGGGTGATGAGTTCTGCTGCCTGAAAACGAAAGGATTTGTCTTTTCAAGACAAGCTCGCAATTTTCAATGCCGTCTCCGCCGGCGAGAAAGAGGGTCACCGCCCGGTACAGTGTCGCAGCTAGCATCAGCTCGACAATTTTGAGTGCATAACAGAGCATCAAGTTCGTGAAAAGGCGCCCTTTCAGCATAAGTTTGGTTCTTTAAAATGCGTTAAGGCCCTGAAAAGTATCAGAAAGCTAAAGTAATGCTTAGTTGCGTTTGTGAATTCGTAGGCCATGTATTGGCAGCAGGCGCGAACCACGCAGTTTTTCAGTGTGAAATATATATCCTTGAACAATTGACAATTGTGAGTTCAGCATCACTGATGTCTAGCATACTGATTTCGTTTCTGCTTCATTCACGTCAGCTTTAATTCGAAACCTGCATGTAACAAAAGCCTGAATGTAACGAAAAAAAATGTGAATTCTTGTCAACTTCGTCATATCCAGGTTTGACTGTACATCAAATGATTGCGACCCTTGTGCTTCGTTCACTGCCATTTTTTCAAAAATTGTGGCTGCAACGTGCTTGTGCACATCGCTAGATAGACAAGTGCTCTCTACACATCTGCGTTGCAATCTGCCAGATGTCAGCTCAAGCGTGTCTTCTTGCATTTTTTTCGGATACTATGAGAGGTGAGAGGTGGACAGTTAAAATGTGTCATGATTGACCCACTGGCAACCAGCGATGCGCTGAATGTATAGGTTCCTTTGTCCCTCTTTGACTTGGTTCCATGCAAGATTCTTGATAGTATTCTACCACAGTTGAGCCTGTTCGTCCCTGCTGCCGCATACAAACTGCAGTGCTGTTGTGTTGAAAAGTGGGTGATTGGTAAATGCTCATCTGCATAGCACGGAACAGACAGGACAAAGAGAGAAGAAAAAACAATTTCTGTGTTTTCCGCGCTTGTCGTGTGTTTTTTTCTCCCTTTGTCCTGTCTGTTTTGGGCTGTGAAGATGCCGCCTATAAGCGGGTAGAGCCAGCTAGATTGACAGTGCACTCCATCCCGTGAACTCCATGCAGTGCTGTTGAAGCTCTGGGATTTGCAGAGGCGCTCACGATGTATAGAACACGGTTGCACTGAGACATACTCTGTCAGGGGAAGCGGGTGATGGGGAAGCGTGGAAGAGCAGTACGGTGTAAGTGAGGGGTTGTCTGCTCCCTTCTTGTGGAAAAAACAGCACCAAGAGCAGTACGAAAGGATGGGGAAATCTACAAACACGGGTGCTATTTCCCTTGTCCTTTCATCCTGCTTTAGGGCTGTTTTGCCGTAAGCATGAGCCAACTACGTAGGCTTCACACTTTAGTCCTTACGGAGCTCGAAGCGGTGTTTGAGCCGGAGCGGGGACCTGTGTGTGCAGAGCCTGGGCCTGCCCATCACGGACGAGCAGATCAAGGAGATGGAGGAGAACGTGGACAAGGTGGACTTTGCGGCCGCGGCGGAGGAGGAGCGGCTGACGCGGCACGACGTGATGGCGCACGTGCACGTGTTTGCCAAGCAGTGCCCCAAGGCGGCCCCCATCATCCACCTGGGCGCCACCTCCTGCTACGTGGGCGACAACACGGTGCGATGGCCCGCTCCTCCTCCCCACAGTGTTCGGGCAGTTTACGGGGACAGAGTGCTGCCCTCAAGGGGCCTTGAAGGCACAAAATGCGGCTTCGTTTCGTTTAAGAGAAGCGGCCTTTGGGAACCTCCTCGGCTCCTTCAGAGCTATGAACGACACTCGTTTTAATACAAGAAACGCTGAAAAACTTTCACATTTCACACTTAGCGTGACGTAACATGGGCAGTAGAGATGTAATACAGGCCTGCACTAAAAACACTTTCATCAGTGTTGCAAGTGCATGTTAGCATTCTTGTGAAAGGTTTTCGAACAGTTCCAGAGGCCCCACTTCAATTTCCAAGACATGTTTCGTGGTGGTGGCTTATGCCAGCAGCCGCCAATCGCACAAACGAGGCCATGAAGAAATCACCCGAAAGGGGCTGAGGAGTTGCCACTGCTTCGCGTGTTTTCCTTATTAATACAGTATCTCGATTATCTATTGGAAGTTTGTGGTAGAATTGCCATCATAGTTATCACAACACAGCAGTACTTTAAGTGAACCAAACTTGTGTTTCGTCTTCGTGGCCCTTTTAAAAGGCATCGAGCACACACACTGTGTGCCACTGTGAACAGCATAAGCTGAGACACCAGTACTGAAGAATGTTTGTGAGCTCGATCAATTCTTGGAAGGCGAACAGCATGAGAACCAGCGGGAGACAGCCCTGTTCTGGTTTACGCACCTTGTAAAAGATGGTTATGTTGAAGTGGACGCGCACTTCACTGCACACGCTAAAGGTGCCTCTTGGGTTACACGAGTGCCTGACGTAATTTGACTTGTCATGTTTTGAACCTGTGTCACGGTGCCATTGGGGAACTGGGGCTTGCCCAGTTTGCTTCACTTCACACATTTGCTGTGGCATGCCTTCCTGAGGTCTCGTTCTACATGCAGAGTGACCCACCAGTGGGCCATATGGCATACCTCCCAGGGGCGGTGCAAACCACCGGTGGGTCACGCGCCTATGCCTGTTTCATTTGCTCCAAAAGAGACGGCGCTGCGATCTTTCTTGCTGGTGTTTTGGCGCGTTCATTTGAAAAATGCTAAAATGTTTACAAGGGACAGAAAATACGAAGGAAATGTATTTCAGAAACTGTGGCAAAATGTTGGCGAGCAACACAGCGGAGAAACAGGCAGCCACCCTGCTCCTTGAAAATAATAGCGCTGCCCCACGTCCAATGCAATAAGTAAATAAATATACATCGGTTGCATTTTCAAACCTCAGGTGGCAGCACATCACGGAGTGTTCTTGAGCGTGGGTCACCGGTGAGTCACACCGCACGCAGCTTGAAAACATTCCCATTGAGTGCGTCGTGGATCACCGGTGGGTCACGGCATTTAATATGAAAAAAGTAGTCTTGTGGCTATTTATAACCTCTCAAGAAGAATCACATAACTGCGTTCAAGTGTGCTGAAGTTATCGCATTTGCAGCCAGATGCATGCTGGTAACTTTGCTGCACAGGCCGTGACCCACCGGTGACCCATAACGCGGTGAACGTGTTCATAAACAGTGGAGTCCCAGTAACTGATCGGTGTGCACGCTTTCTTTGTCGCTAGCCAAACGACGAAACAAGTCTAGCTCTGCTGCAGCATATTTCGGTCGTTGCACCAGTGTTTCAGCTCATACTGTCCATGACTGTACATGATGTATATGTCAGTTTCTAGCGACATGTGCATTTGAAATACAGCTGCTGGGAATTTAAATGCACATACTTTCAGCCTAGGAGCAGGGCACGTTCAAACTGCAAAGCCGCATGCAATGGCTACCCCCTCAGCTAGCCCCAGGTCAGTCATTTGGTTGAAGGGCTGCTGTTCATAACGATGTGTGTGGTATTGATGCTGCCTCCTGAGCTCGATACGGGTTCCCTCTCAGTGGCTGGCACGCTGAACTGCCCTGCTTGGGCTTGCTGGCTCAGTTCACTGCTGCGTGCACTTGACATTCGTGGAAAAGCCGCCAGCCGGTCTGTGTTAGTCTAGTGCCCTTCACCGGGTGTTGTTTTGGCACCATAGGCTCCCATTGATAGGCTCCCATCCCATTCCCGTTGATCATAAGAGCTGTTGATAAGATCCAGTTGATCATAAAATTGACTGCTCTAGAGCATTGCATGACAGAAAACAAAAAGGTTGCAAAACAGGTGCATATAGAGTGGTGGTACACTTTCTTGCAGTCACATGACTAACCGCTAACCATTTCTGTTGTTGTGAATTTAAATGTGCAGTTTTATCTTGCCTTGGATGGTTTGGCTGCCTTAGAGGATCCAATGTGGCATTGCACTGGGGTGGGGCAGTCCATGCATCCTTTCCTCGTGCAACACTGCTGTTAAAAGCTTAGCACGGGTCCCTTCTGGACGGAACGCGAAATGCCACAGAAAGCTGAAAAGGTGTTGGCAACATCTGAGCAAGGTGTGTGACTCCAGTGGCAGAAGCATTGACAGCTGTGGTTGATGGCTGGTGCCCCAGTCTTTTGGCATGCTGCAGCGTCGTTTTGTGGGGAGAGGCTAATCCTTTGAGTTGCCAAGACTGGATTGAGCGGACAGTGTGCGGAGAGCCTCCTGCTTTGTCCTGCCCCGAGTGCTGTTTTGTGTTTGCTTGCAACAAATTGACAAATCTTGTGGACAGAAAGAAGCTGCTAAAAGACTGCACCTTGCCAGCTCACCTGTAGGCCTGTAGGGAGAGTAGCCTTGTTGGCGAGACAACTGTTTTAAGGGGGCCATGAAGACAAAATATTAGCAGCCTGCATTGTCCTGCTAACAGCAGTAGCAGCCTTGTCGCAAAGCTGAGACATACACTCTAGATATTAAAGAAAACGGATGATGCAGGGGCGACTCTGCAGTCACTTCCTCACCACTCCTCTACGACTTCACAGGATCTTGCTAGTGTGATTGGCAGCCGCCTATCTAAGCCATTGCCAAGGAACATGATTTGGAAATTGTAGTGAGCCTTCTGGTACTCATTGATCGTATCACTTGAACGCCAACACACAGTTAATGGTATGATAAATATGTTTCAGTGCTGGCCCATATTACCTCACTCCTACCAATATTATGTCACTGAGGAGCTAAATTTGAACATTCATCAGCCATTTTTTTGGTTAAGAATTTTTTTCATGGCTGGAATGGCGTTGAGTGAGCTAGGAACACTAGTTCTTTCATACTGAACGAAATTTTTAGATGCGGAGCATCTTATAGTCTGGGCATGTCCCGCGTCGGCGTCCGCACTCACACTGCGCATGCACAACTCTCCTCCTTCCCTCTCTCCCACAGCTGCGCGATACTCCCGCCACTTCTTCTCTCGTACCAGCTGCGTGCACTTCACTTTTGCTTCTCCCGCGTTCTCGCTTCTGCTTTCGCGGCACATGCTCGGCGCTTGCGCATCTCTCCTCCTCTCGTCTCCTCTCCTTCCACCTTGAATGTAAATCGGGTAGCGCGCTGCGCGCGTTCAGTTCAGCGCTTGCTGCGGTTGACTCCACTTCACTCCGTTCTTCCGATGAAGTGTGAGGGAAGCAACAGTCCCGTCAGTTAGTGGGTTGGCGTAAGCAAGCGTCAGCACCACCCCACAAACTAACAGCAACACTGCGTCCACTGAAGACAAAGCTGCGCAGCGAAGGGCACGCGGCGCTGAGTGCAAACGCTTGAAGCGAGCGGCAGACCCTGAGCTTCGTCGGCGTGAATGCTTGGCGCTTGCACATCTCTCCTCCTCTCGTCTCCTCTCCTTCAACCTTGAATGTGAATCATGTAGCGCGCGTTCAGTTCAGCGCTTGCTGCGGTTGACTCCACTTCACTCCGTTCTTCCGATTAAGTTCTACGAACACAACGGAAACACAACGGAACTCCGAGATGCTCCGCATCTACTCAGCGTTCCCTTCGGGAAGATGGGGCTAATTTTGTGTCTTTATAGCCCCTTTAAGTGCAGATTCTCATTTTCGCTTTACAGGGATAGTCTGAAAGATCACTCGTGTCTTGCTGTATTTTGCTCTCTCTCTCTCTCTCCGCACTTTTGCTGCAAACAGGAAACCCATTCCCCCCCCCGGTTTGCAGCTTATGATGATGATAAAATTTATGCATCATCATGTATGCATACATGCATACACATACGTGCATATGTTTGTACGTACATTTGATTCCTGACTGCAGCGGCCGCTTTTCTGATGGGGGCGAAAAGTGAAAACGCCCATGTGTTCGAGATTTCATCGCACGTTAAAGATCCCCGGGGGGTTGAAAGTGGTCCGGAGACCTCCACTACAGTGCGCCTCATCGCCTGCGAAGTGTCGGCGCATTAAACCCCACAATCAACATACATGCTTCTAGTGCGCTTGTCCTCCTATTGTAAGGATTCGAACAAATGCGTGCAAAGTATGAAAGTAAGCCATCCACGTCTGCACCAGTTCATCGATGCAGTAAGCGTTTAGACCCAATAAAATGCTAAGTGAAAAGGCAGAGGCAACTCTAAAGAAACGTTAACCTGTAATGGCATTGGTAATGGCAATTTGGGTAGTAGGTTGGGCAGGGATCAGCATTGCTGCGAGCACCCCCCCCCCCCCCCCCCCCCCTTTAAAAACACTGGAGGAGGGGCTCGGCCCCCTAGCCCCCCCCATAGTCTCCGCCTATGACTGTCAGAGTGAGAAATGTCTTCCTTGTCTAGTTCCAAGTGAACAAAATGTCTGGACTGACGTAATTTCTTTCACGTTCCGCTACCCAGCAAAAACATGTTTTCGTTCTCCCACAACACTGTGTTGGAAAGCTAAGATGTTAGCCTGCGTAGAGCACTGCGGAGTAAGGTGCACGTACAAGGACCTTGTCCTGTGCTTTTGCTAGTGGTGATGTGCACAGCTGCTTACGAGGTGCTGCCTGCCAGCCCTTAAGGGGGACTCGTCTGCGAATATTCCTCTGGGACTTGCAAATTCATGGGCGACGGGCTTAAAAAGCATCGCGGGCAGACAGATCCATCAAACTGCTCCCAACAGGCTGCCTAGTTTGCTTCTTTGAGGGGGGACGCTGGTCGTAAAACAATTTGTTTTAATTTTTGAGTAAACTCCGTGAAACTTGTCAGTCTTGCTGATTTTCTCCCACTGATTTTGAGATAGGCCATTATTTTCTCAGTTGGTCAATTAGTTCCCAGGGTAATTAGCGATAATTAGCCATTTTTGGTGGAACAATAGGCAAGACAGTGTTGGGCATAAAACTGTAATCTTTATATTTTCCAATACTACGAACCCTCATGAGCGCACTAATAGAATCATTTTTTCAATGCACCGCTTGGAACTAATTTTACAGCTCATTGAACTTAGGTGGCACCAGTGCCAAGGAGCCATTTTGAGTGCCCATTTGAAACACCGAAGTTTAATGAGCTGTAAAATTAGTTCCAAGCGGTGCATAAAAAAACTGCTTCGATTATTGCTTAATTGATTGATTGATTGTAGGGATTAACGCGCCGACGCAACGCAGGCGATGAGGCGCGCCGTAGTGGAGGGCTCCGGATTAATTTTGACCACCTGGGGATCTTTATCGTGCGCCGAAATCTCTTACACACGGGCGTTTTTGCTTTTCGCCTCCATCAGAAAAGCGGCCACCGCGGCCGGGAATCGAACCCGCGACCTTGTGCTTAGCAGCGCAACGCCTTAGCCACTGAGCCACCGCGGCGGGTGCTTCGATTATTGCACTCACCAGGGTTCGTAGTATTGGAAAATATAAAGATTACAGTTTTATGCCCAACATTAGGCCAGAAAATAATGGCCTATCTGAAATCAGTGGGAGAAAATCAGCAAGACTGACAAGTTTCACAGAGTTCACCTGAAAATTAAAAGAAATTGTTTTAAGACCAGTGTCCCCCGTTAAGAAATATTGCACATCTTTACTGAAACAAAAACTAAACAAGAAATGCATTTTAGTTTATCTAATCTTCATTAGATGGTGCTAGCAGTCGCCCATGCGAGATTTTTTTTTTTTTTCAATACAGAAATGACACATTTCCGAAATAAGCAAACCAGCCCATTTGGAGCATTTTCAGGAATTTGCAAAACTTTCTGTATTGGTGCACGATGGTGTCGTGAAGTAGTAACTCCCGTAGGAACAGGCGGACTAAAAATGCGTGACGTCACAGCTGCAGCAGTGTGCTACAGCACCTGCCGCTGTGGGGCAGCAACACCGTGCCAACCGTTCTCTGCTCTGTTCCCTTTGCAGGACCTCATCCAGATCAAGGAGGCCTTCGGAATACTCACGCCCAAGGTACGTCCTACCGCACTGCGCAAGCCAGCCTTTGGAGTGTGCGGGAACCCTCCTGGTTAGCCACCCCCCGCACCCCTTGTATTTTTTGCTAACCTACTCGAGTGAAGAACGAAATGGGAATTGCATCCCATCCTAACTGCCCATAAGAGGCTGTGAAATGATAGGGCATTATCCATCTTGAAGGGTGGGATTATAGCTGTGCGGTCATTTTTTTTCCCCTCATCATGAGACTTGTTTGGCTATAAAAAAAAAAAGACATTTAAAACTTTTTGCGATTCAGTAAAGTGCGATTCTGGTAACTCACAGGCTAGTTGTTCAGCCAGGGGGCAGTGTTTGATAAATGGGCTCCGTGAGCGGCTCTTTGCACCAAATGGTTAAGAACTTTGCTTGCACTAGCACCATGTTGGTCCCGGCGGCTGGCTCTTGTCTTGTGAACGTGATCTCCAGTTAACACATTGCGAACTAATTGTTAGCCTTGTAGCACAATGTGCCACACGTCACAAGAAGACTGCTTGGCATAGCTTGGGGAAAGAGGGGGGCTCACTTTTGTGCTGTGAACCGATGGAGGCTGGAAAAGCACCTTTGAAAACAAAGCTGCCAGAGCTGCGGAATAAAAGGAAGCATGTGTGTGTTTGCTAAAGCAAACTGCATGTTGCTCTGAAAAAAGTCGGAAGTAATAGTAGAAGAATCCGCGTGATGCTTAATCTTGCTTTAATATTAGCCGCCTTTAATTGCAGCGCGGATGTCTAAGCCTTTGTAATAAAGGAAGGCTGTGGTGCTGTTTTCTGCGCACCTTTCTTCCTGGTGCTGTTTAAATTTGTATGCCAAGGAGGAGAGAGTACGACATCCCATGTTGAACTGCGCGCAAAAAGGCGTGAATACTTGGAAACTTTTCTTTCTTTCTTCTGGGGGAAACAATGGCTCATTCGTAGAAGTGCGTGAATATTCAAAAATTTCAATACTTCGTGAATAATGTTTTTTATTTTATTCCATTTGCAGCCCAGTTTTATCATTGGAAGTATATCTGAAGTTTTCAAATATTCGGGACTTTACAAATTATAATGCAGTAAAAGTTGGCTTTGCTGCACTACGAGAAAACTTTTAAGCTTCACTGCATGGCATGCTCTTTCTGGTGGGCTTATTTGCAGGACGCCGAAGCTTTGTGCAAGAAGCATGTGCAAGCTTTGAGCAAAACAAGCGTTATGCTAAGTCTGCTGTATGTGAACCGAAGTAGAATGCTACTTGTACAAAATTTATAAGTCAACAAGGAAATTCCCTGTAAATCGCGTCATGAGTGAGTACTTATCAGTTATAGCCTCTCTTCAATGACTGGAGGGACTGCAGCCAGTCAAATATACTTCTGCATTCATAGCATGCTGAGAAATTTCTTCATGGCAGTGTGCACCATAATTTTTTGCCACCACTTTGCCTGCTTGTCTCGATCTTTTATTTTTGAATTTTCGTACCATATTTTTTTTTTGTAAATATCTAGTACGGGGATGCTCAGATGTTGAAAATCCTGTCTGCCTAAGTTGCCTTTTTTTTTTTTTTTTCAAGTGGTGTTTTTGAAGCTCTCTCAAGTACACTTAATCATATTCAGAAATTGTCAATTCAACTTGCTGTCAGATTTTACTATTCATATGCAAAAATATTCAATTCGATCTACCGTCAGTTTTTACGGTTCATGTTTGATTTGCAGCCTGCAATTTGTTATTTGCTCACCTTTACTGATTTGATGTTCTGAGCATAGTGGTAGTGACAATTGACCCATGTGGCCAACAAAAGGCATCATATGTTTGCACTGTGGAAGAGAAACAAGACTGCAGCAATACTGTTTTCTTTCTTCCAATTTCCAGTCAAAGGAAAAACAAAAGTACGCCACCTCGACTAAAGCAGTTGTCTTTGTGCTGAACATTTCCAAACATTCAGCACTTTCTCACGACAACTGCAAAAAGAAAACAGCAAAGCGCTTTTACAGTGTGGGTCATGTAGCGGTCGTAGTGGCAGGAGTACACAGTTTTTTTACTGTTGCTAGAATGCCATTTTTTTCTCTCAATACACCTTCTTCTGTGTATGTTAGGCCGTCCTATTTGATAGAGTAAAGCCTGTCTTGTCTAATGGTTCTCCCTCATAATTTGATGCAGATCTGGTTACTTGATACACTAAACACCATTTGTAACGTAGCTGCCTACAGTTCAGGTCCAGATACAATGGGGTTTCTTGTGACGAAGCAATCTGCCTTCCGTGAAACTCAATGCACGACACTGCTTATAGTGCAGTTTCTAATGGGGGGGGGGGGGGGGTAATTTCAGGGCTCAAAAATACGGAAGACAAAACAATGGGCACAGCTTGCATTAGTGTTGCAAGGCTGGAGAAACAGCGAAGCTGGGGGTTGATCTAGCGTCTTCCGGTTTTGCTAGGCTTTGCTAGGCTCTGCTACTTCTGTTAGGTTTTGCGATGTTCTTACTAGACTAGGCTAAGTGTGGAGCGGTGGGGCCAAGTTTAGCCGGATTTGACACGGCAGTTCCGGGTGGTCCCCCACACTGACAGCAGATCCCAGGGGGGAAAAGCTTGGTCTAACCCCGCCCCACTGTTTCTTCAGCCTTTCACTGCGAGTTCAAACTGTGCCTTTTCTTTTGTGTTTGGTTGTCCAAGAAAGACTATCACCTTCAAAGTGGTATAGTAAGGAGTGTGAGCCGCTTGTGCTCACGCTCGAGCAGGTGCAAAAGCCAGCTTCACTGTTATAATTCCTTATTTGCAGTGATGCACCCTTTACAGGCAATGCAGTTTTTTTTTTCTGGGTATTCTTTTTTGCTAACGCCGCTGGACCAAACTCAAGCTTGCACAGCTCCTCTGCTAAAAGGAGGAATGAACCATTTGGCAAAGTGTCTGCTACCGCCTAACTTGGCTGTTGAAAAGGAAAAACAAGGGGCTCTCTGGTTTGCCACTTCTGTGTGGAGTCGTGTAGTAAATCAGCTGCCCTTTCCCTTGGCGTACCTCTGAAGATAGCGAGTTGTAACTGCTGGCATGTTGTACTGATGAGTAACCAGCTTTTGCATCACCACTAAATCAGGTAGCATGCAGAAAAAGAAAGTAACAACGGAGGCTTTCATTCTGATCCTGCTGCACTGCCTAGCTTCTGGCGCCATAACATCCATTCTTGCAAACACCAAGAAATGGCAAACATGCTCCCTCAAAACAAAAAAATGAAGCCGCATGCACGATTTTGGAAAACTGTGCAGCGGCAGCCACTGTGAGGAAACAAACACTAGAAGCTGTGTTTTTAAGTGGCATTGGTTTGAGTGATGCTAAATGAATAAGGCTTTTAAAAATAGCCAGTTTGTGCACGTTTTTAATTCGTAGTGTGGTACCACTTAGTGTGGATTTTCAAGGCTACCACAATACAAATTACGAGCAGTCTGCACACTGTGGTTACGTGCTGCACGCTTGTCGTGTAACGAGTGTTGGTGCAAATCCCAATTGTCCTTGTTCTTGTGTGCAGCTTGCCCGGTGCATCCACCGGCTGTCGAAATTCGCAACCGAGTACGCCAACCTTCCCACGCTGGGCTTCACCCACTTCCAGTGAGTGCTGTCTCTCTCTCTCTTTCTCTTTCTCTCATAAAGCTAAAGTGAATGACGCATGAACGAAGAAAGTGCCCAGACCGTAATTACGAAGGTCATAGCATTGAGAACAGACAGAAGACGTGCCACTTCTGTTTTGTCATTGTACTGGTTGAGCTTGGTTGTTCTGCTGCATGCAAGGTGCCCGAAATCTTCCCCCTACTTTTTCTTCTGCCATAACAAGGGCACTGTTCGTTGAGATTTGAAACGAACGAGTCTCACTTGATGCCACCAAGCATGGGCTTCCTGACTTGTGGAGCATATTTGGGGTATACAGTCACTTGTATGTTGCATTAAGGCTCTTGTCTCGCGGGACCGTGAAAAATATTCGTATCATCCGAAATTCGTATGAGCCAACACAGATAAAAAATTGAACTCTAGAAAAAGTTTTCATTTATTTCTTTTTTTACTTTCGCGTGAAGAAATCCGTGATCTTTTTCTGTTTTCTTCTAACCTCCATGTCGTTGAGCCACGGCCGCTTGACTGCGCACAGGAGGTGCGCACAATCGAGCGGCCGTGGCCGAGCAGTCCTTCCTGGAGCGTGTAAAACTTTGCGCTCGTCTCCTCACTCGCGGTGCCCAAGCACTACTCGCCGCAACAGTGAAGGCGTGAACTGCATGGTTCATTTTTGCGCACGATTCGTGTGTGTCGGCATTGCACGTGCGATTTTTTCACGCTCGCATCGACAACTCCGCCCTCGCAGCAGCATCTGCCTTGGTCAGAAACTGCCCCGGGCACGATTCTAGAGCGACGCGTGCTATAATTGTGCCTGCGAAACTGTGCTAGAATTGTGCCTGATGCGCAATGCGCGCCGCAGTGGGAGAAGCCTGACGCCTTGCGCCAATGTGGAGGGGTGCACCTCATGGCAGCAGTTTCGAAGCGCTCGAGACAACTCCACTGGAGATGTTTAGGCTTACCACCCCGGCAGATATTTCATGGGCGATTTCACTGGCGGAGCAAATGAGGTTAAAGCTTACCGTTTTCGCCCACGTAATCAGCTCCTTTACCGCACAAGCTACTTTGTGTGTGCCTTGAGTGGCATTTTAAAGGGCAGTCAGAAGCGGTCGCTCGAGCGCTCCGCACCACGTTGCAGCCGAAGCCGCCGCCATGTTGCCGGTGCCGGCCGCGCCGCGCGCAGCGTGCGGGTTGTTTTGCGGCGGTGTCAGCGCGCCTGTGGCCTGTGGCGTGCACGACTTGTTTTTGTGAGCAGAATTCTTTGTCATTTTTTCTCCGTTCCTGGAGAAAAAATGACAAAAAGGGGAGAGAGAGCCCGTACGTTGCCGTTGCTTGCTCTCTCGGCAGTCGGGCGCCGTGCGGGCTCGTTTGTACCATCCGCCGGGCCACGAAAGTCTGTTTGTAACAGCCGAAAATTTTCCCATTGCAAACGACGCAATTTTGCCAGGAGTTCTCAGAAATTTGTATCATCCTGAAATTCGTAACACCCTGAATCGTATCATCGAGGTTCCACTGTATGCAATACTTTGACGTATTTTGAACACAGCTGTTAAAGTTGAAAATTAAGATAAATGTGTTTTTTTATTACACCAGATTCACAACTCAAAGATTCGCAACGTGCGTCAATTAACTAGAAACCACAGTAGATGGTGTCAGGTGTTCCAGCATAGGATCGAAAGCTACTACTGCCCCTGCCCCTGTAGACTCCCTTACGTTGCAACAACAAGCTATCGTGGCATGCAACGTCTCATTCCACATTTCAGGAATTGGGGAAAAACGCCAGAACACAAGAGGAGCTTACAGGGGTCGGGGTGGGGGGGAATTTGCAAGCTGTATGAAGCGAGTTGTCTCGGGAACCACTGACTTCAGACGATGCCATCAGTGACGGCTCTGGAGGGCTGTCCAGTTTTGACTTGCTGTTACTTGAGCCAGCATTACTGTGAATTTCGCTTCCTTCGTAAAGTACAGCTAATTTTCCCTGATAGAAGCAGAAATTCCATGAGTTTTCCCAGAGTTTTTCCAGACTATTCAAAATCCTGAGAATTCCCGGTTTTCCAGTTGGTAGACACCCTGAGTAATACTATGAAGGTTTGTGAACTAGTACTGCACAGGCTGCAGAACCATGACATAACCACTGCAATGACTGCACAAGTGACTGCTTGCCGGATTAGTTCGCAGGTCATTGTGTGCGCTTCTGTTGTTTCTTGAAAACGGTTAATCAAGCTCAAATATGTATTTGGAATAGCTGGTCTTGCGAAGCTAGCACATCCATGCTCAGACTTTGTCATGTGCAGGCAGGGCCAGACTGTGTGTTTGCATTGTTGCCAGTACATAGCAAGTGAGGCATTGGGAATTTGCTGGCATGTGCACTGTCACCTAAGGCCCTTTAGGGGTCAAGGAAGCTTGGGTAGGGATTCGATGCCCTCCTCTCAAGGACAAACTAAAAGTTTAAGCCGGCTGAATAAGCTGGTTCCGCAGCAGCTGATTGTTGCAAGTGTGGCAGTGGTGCTGTCCTTTGAGACCTTCCTGCCGCCACGCCTGTCCTTGTGGCAACGTACCAAATTAAGTGGAGCCGATCGTGGAGTGGGCAGTCCAGAAAAGCATGCCCATGTTGCGGCAAGTCTAGGAGGACACGCCTCGTCCTCCCCGACCGACCGGGGTGTGCCCCTGTGCCCCTGCTCGTGTTCCAGGCCCGCGCAGCTGACCACGGTGGGCAAGCGTGCCTGCCTGTGGATGCAGGACCTGCTGATGGACCTGCGGAACCTGGAGCGCTGCCGGGAGGACCTGCGCTTCCGCGGGGTCAAGGGCACCACGGGCACCCAGGCCAGCTTCCTGCAGCTCTTCGAGGGCGACCACGCCAAGGTCACCGAGCTCGACCGCCTCGTCACCAAGATGGCCGGCTTCTCGCAGTGCGTCGCTCGCTTTTCCCCCTCCGTCTTGCCGGCCGGTCAGTGCAGTTTGCCACACTGCCGAGCCCAGTTCCTTCATTACTGCGTTGTCTTGACCCAAGTCCCACTTTGACTATACTGGATCCAGCTTTTGGAATTGTGTGCCAAGTGGGGAAATGAATGAGAACAGGTATTTTGGAACACAAGCGTATGCGTTGTGCATTTTAACCTCATTGCAGAGGTGCAGGGGAATTTTTTCTATCTCGAAATGGATGTCCATATTCAGTGCGTGTTCTGTGCTTGCAGGGGATACATCATCTGTGGCCAGACGTACACCCGCAAGGTGGACGTCGACTGCCTGGCGGCACTGGCTAGCCTTGGTGCCTCGGTTCACAAGGTGGGCGTTTGGTGCACATAACGTCAGTGAATGCCGTTCAAATTTATTTGATTTGATGGGAGACAAGTCCTGCCTGGTTGCGTTGAACAGGGTTCATGCAGCAATGTTTATTCAATTCAGGACTTCCTCTTCCACTTTTGCTCCTTACGTGTTTATTTCATGCTACTGACTTTGCCCAGCTCTGCCGCAAACTAAGTGAACAGCGGATTCCACTTTGTCACTCTCATGTTGCCTCAGCACGAGCTTCTTTTAGGGGCACTGAAACTAAGATTATGCTTAGCCCGTACAATAACAACTACGCACACTGCAAATGTGGTGGAAAAGTGTGTACTGTTCCACAAGGGAAGGATGATTTGCTCGTGTTTTTCTGTAGGCCCAATACCAAGAACTTTGCCCAGCGCACATTTCTGACAAGGAAAAAGTTTTGACGGTCTCTTCATGCTTTTTACAATGCTGTTTTCAAGGCAACTAATTTCAGACAAAACAGTCACACGTAGAAGCTCAAAATGATAATGCATGTGGAAAAAATAAAAATACTTGCACATTGCATGGACGTCTACAGGTCGGCCCTAAGGCAGTGTACCTCAAACAAGAATGTGCGGAGGACACCTTTTAAGAGTTCGTGGGTGACAGTTTGTTGCGAGAAAGGTCCACCTCTTAAAAAGTGGAGTGGTAGGGTACTGATTGATTGATTGTAGGGTTTAACACGCTGACGCAACGCAGGCGATGAGGCGCACCGTAGTGGAGGGCTCCGGATTAATTTTGACCACCTGGGGATCTTTAACGTGCGCCGAAATCTCGTACACACGGGCGTTTTTGCTTTTCGCCTCCATCAGAAAAGCGGCCGCCGCGGCCGGGAATCGAACCCGCGACCTCGTGCTCAGCAGCGCAACGCCTTAGCCACTGAGCCACCGCGGCGGGTCAAAAGTACTACTTTGTGGACGGCATGAAGTGCCTTGAAGTAATGCCGTTTCGGAGACACTCCCTCAGATGTTACGATGTGTTGTGCTCTTTTGAGTCTGCTCTGGGTCGTCTTATGTGGGCCCCGCACCCCACCCCGCGCCGCTGTGGTCCTCTCCCCTGGGTGCATTGCAGATCTGCACGGACCTTCGTCTGCTGGCGCACATGAAGGAGGTCGAGGAGCCCTTTGAGAAGACGCAGATTGGCTCGTCGGCCATGCCATACAAGCGGAACCCAATGCGCAGCGAGCGCTGCTGCGCCCTCTCCCGGCACCTCATGGCCCTGGTGGCCGACCCCCTGGCCACCCAGGCCACCCAGTGGATGGAGCGCACCCTCGACGACAGCGCCAACCGGTGCGCAGGGGGGCTTTTTTAAAAGCGGAGGTGTTGTAGGTCGAGCTTTTCGTCTGTCTGCTGCGAGTCATGCGTCACTCAGTGGTAGGAGCATGTTCCCACATACGCCAATGGCCTATGTCAATATTTCTGGGAGCTGCCTCACGAGTGGTTCTCAGACCAATCGATAGAGGGCTCAGTGGTCTCGTAGAAGCTAGGTTCCCACCGATGATGTTTAGCTGCCGATTTTTCTGCACAGACCGTAGAATATTCACAGTGACAGGGTTGCCATTCTTGGGTGAGTGGCCATTGACATTCTAGCCGCCCCAAGCCTTCTGTTTCAGCAGATTTCATGCTGGATAGAGCTGGGTTTAATTTTTTGTTTGGGGCTGTTGTGTTTTGTCCCCCCCCCCCCTCATCTTTGCGTGGATGGGAGGTGGCGTATTAGAGGGGAATGAGACTGCGGAAACTGCGGCTGTAAAGAGGTGGTATTACTCACCTAGCAAGCTAAAACACTAGCATTAAAGCTGCAATCTACTTTGAGGTGTCACAAGGACGCCGCTCGGGGTTTTATCGGCTCGCCGGAAGAGGCCAAGGATGTACTTGGAGGTGAAGTCAACGAAGTGAGATTTAATCAGCAGTCCAAATGTACACTATGTACAATGAAAGTGGCTGTTCCGAGCTTGGGCAGGACACTGGGTCTCCTCAAGCTCGGTAAGCCTTTTGAGGCTGCTCACTTGGTCCGACTTCTAAGAAGAGACATGCCTCGTTCTGGAGTCAAGGAACATGGCGTCCATAGTTTTTTGACTGTTCATTTAGACCATGAGCGGAGAAATGTCAGAACACTCCCACATTTACATGTTCAAATGCATGCATGACCAAATGCTCGTACACCTATGTGCACAAAGGCCCAAAAGTGTGCATGCCCAATTGCCAAAACGCTCCCACATTCACACGTCCACACGCTTGCATGCCCCAACACCCGAGCGCTCACACACACAAATACCCATATATGCTCACATGCCCACTTGCTCAAAGGCCCACATACCCAAACACTCACATGTGCAAGCACCCAAATGCCAATACACTTGCAAGCCCATCCGGCCAAATGCTCGCATGTGCAACACTCAAAGATTCAAATGCCCACATGCTGAGAGGCGTGCACGCCCAAAGGCTCACGCTCAAAGGCCCACACACCAGAACACTTGAATACCCAAGCATCCAAATGCCAAAATGCTTGCATGCCCCCCTGCTAAAACGCTCATGCACCCGAATACCAAAATACTCACATGCCCAAGCACTCGCTCACCTAAGAGCCCAAATGCCGAAATATTCGGGCCCAATGCTTTCATGCTGAAACGCTTGCATGCCCACAAGCTCGCACAACCAAATGCCAGAACACTCGCACGCTGTTACTTTTGCATGCCCAAATGCTCACATGACCAAGTGCCAAAATACTCGCATGCCCGCACGCGCAATCACTTGCATGCCCAAACGCCCGCACACCCAAGTGCCTGAATGGCAAAATGCCCACATGCCCAAACGGTTTGTGGGCTAATGTATGGGATAGCAGAGGACCCCGGCTAGCTTCGCTAGGGACAGTGCTATGCGCCGTACACTAGCCCTGCGGAATCCGAAGACTCGCGCACGGGTTCAGGTGCTCACATGCGGTAGACAGGCTCTAGCAATCCAAAGTGAGGCTTTATTGCCCGGCAGATACAGGGCATATACCAGACAACACGACTATCGCTTGTGGGGCGACAGTGGCTCCCGTCTCTCGCTCAAGCCGCAAGACTCGGACTTCGATATCCGTCATTACGGCTGCGGGAGCAGGGGAGGCATCCCGTGTGACCGATCAGGGCGGAATCTCTCGGCAGAGTCCGTAGAGCCAACTGGGTTCCCTGTCATCGGGGCATTCGGAGTAGGCACTGCTGAGCCAGCCGATTCCGACCAAATCACCCAGTCGACTCCCAGTGGAATGCGCATTCGTCTCGCAGGTAAGCTCCGGGGGAGAGGAGGTCTTCCCCTGGTCGGGGAGAGGGTGGCGCGAAAGAAGGCGACAAAGTGGTCCCCCTTCCCCCGCACCCTCGCGCAGACGTTCGCGGCGAGCCGGTTTGGCGCGTCGCATGAAGTCACGGCTGACGTGACGCGCCGGCTGCCCAAAATGGCGGCTCCCAGCTCGCGAAAACATGTGCAGGCGAGGCGTAGGGAAACAAGGGTCCCCACAGGTTGCATGCCCAAATGCTCACATGCCTGGATGCCCACGCCCAAACGATCTCGACTTTACCTGGGTGTCGATGTCCTCACAAAAGCATGCCGTGGCTAACCTCAAGTTGCCTTACAAAGACTGAAAGCCAACTAAAAGAAAGATCTTCTGTGCGCCATCTTGGTAATGGGACATACAGGGAGTAGAGCCCGGCTCAGCCCAAGCAATGTAAGAGAAACGGGACAAAGAAATGGCCGGCCCTTTTTGTTCCTGAGCAGACAAGACGCTGTTGGTTGTTCGAACGAAGGCCGAAAAAGAGCTGCGAGACGTGCCGGGTTGTGGGTCAGGTGAAGTGAACCCCCTCTGCCATCGCTGCAGGCGCATCAGCCTTGGGGAGGCATTCCTGACGGCGGACATAGTGCTGAACACGCTGCAGAACGTGTGCGAGGGCCTGGTGGTGTACCCGGCGGTCATCAAGGCCCACATCCAACAGGAGCTGCCCTTCATGGCCACCGAGAACATCATCGTGGCCATGGTCAAGGCCGGTGGAAACCGACAGGTACCGTATTTTCGCATGTATAACCTGCCCCTTCATATAATCTGAAAAATCCTCGCGTACTGCCCACACATTTCATACAGAAAAGGCTGCACCAAAGCTACTGCTCAAGCAACACATCGCATACTATGTTGACAGAAAAAGCGTATATTTAGCAAGTAGAATACACCGACTGCAAGGCGAAAGTCACAATTCACTAATAAAATTCAATTGTTAGAGTGTTCTCGTCCTTTTTTTTTTCTTCTTTGTCCGTGTATGTTTTGCGCAATTGCTGCCATGGAAGGCTTAGTCAGTGTTACTGCGCAAGAGCTTCATGGCACGACGCGCATTGCCGTGAAGCTGCACTGAAGGAACAACCCTGCGTATTATCCGCACCCCTATTTTGCCACTGAAGTTTTCCCATTTTTGGTGCAGGCTATACGCACGATAATATAGTACTCTCCTTCTCCTTGGGTTTTTGTAGATCACTTGGCTGTGGACCAGTCACTTGGGCAGCCACCAGAAAAGCGGTTTTTGTTAAAGCACAACTTTCTGCCTTTCACTCACGTTGCCTTCAGTTCACCCAAAATGCAGTGCACGAAAGCCAACTTTTGCATGATGATGATCACGGGTGAGGTGGAAGAAGAAAAAAAATGCTTCCCGTAGTCATAATGGTACTTGGTTCCCTTTCATTATGAAGCTGACATTTATCCAATCGCGCCATTTCGACATGGTCAAAGCCGTTTGGATTTGGAGAGGGGGTGCATGGAAGTGCAGAATTAGACAGAAAAATGGTGCACCCCTCTGTCTAACTATGACGATGGTTGACCGTGAAGCTTTCTTCGAGCGAAATCAAATGGCAAAGGGTCAAGGTCAAAGCCACTGCAATCACAAATCCAAACTACGTGCGAATCCAAACCGTCTGCGAGTCAGTCCAAACTCGGACGACACCCAAGGAATCCCTCGTGAGGAAGCTTTGTGTTCAGCCATCGTTGTCGTTAGAAGAAGGGGTGCATGTTTTTATCCCTTCCCCTCTGCTGCGAATTGGCTGTGAGGAGACTCCATTTTAAGGTTGTGAAAGTGGTCGCAGGAGTCACAAGACCTGTCAAGGCAGTTGAAGCTTGCGCTCCTCCATGGCAAAGTGACCAGTGTTGTTCCTCCATGCTTTCTGCGTGTTGTCTTTACTGTGTTGTTTTCTTTGCTCCTCTATCACTTTTTCTGAATACAGAACACTGAAAATTTTGCCGATGTGCCTCACGCAAAAAAAATCGTGGAAACCTTGCAATAAAAAAGCAGTTTTTTTTTTCCTGCCCGGATGTCCATCCATGGCTTTCCTTTCTCTGAACTTGTTTTCCTCTTCACGTTACGCTCTACCCTTCCTAGTTTACGGGGCCCACCTGGTACCCCGCAGTGCTGCATCCTCTCTCCCCTCCTGTTCGAATGCAGGACTGCCACGAGCGGATCCGGGTGCTGTCGCACGAGGCAGCCGCCCAGGTCAAGGAGAAGGGCCTGGCCAATGATCTGGTGGAGCGCATCCGTGCCGACCCCTACTTCACCCGCATACACGCCCAGCTCAACGCCCTGCTCAACCCGGCCTCCTTCGTGGGGCGAGCTCCCGAGCAGGCAAGTGGCGCACTCGGGCTGGCCTCCCATGCGACTGGCGCGGCCGAGTGGGCCCAACCTTCGAGCGTGGCGGTGCTTGCAGGGCTGGCTTAACCGGACAGCTGTTTTGGAGGTTGAGAATAGAGGAGAAGTATTTCTTGTTGGAATGATTACGGTATGCATTTGCCCCATACTGCACAATGGCTCCACTCCCGAGTACTTCGTTGGAAAGTCAATATCTTGCACTTTGTGCCGTGCTCGGGGACCACTTATAAAAAACAATGGCAGCTCGTCACTGCACCCAGCTGTTCCTCAGCACTGCACAAAGAGCGTGTTGCAGCATTTCAAACATGGCACGAGTCATTTCCGGGTGTTCTCAAACTTAATCTGCTCTTAAAGTATTGCAGTGACGACAAATAGACTGGATGAGAAAAAGCGGACACTGATGTCGTGCATTAAGTGCAATCTCCTTTCAAAACATGCACGTGCATTGACATCACAAGACCGCCACTTCAGTGGAGAATAAGCTTTATGAGCTATTGACGTTCTGAACTTGTATTCAAGTGTAGTACTTCGGATAAGGTTGGGGGTAGTTAAAAACAGGCTCTGTCCAGCTGTGGATGATGATGATGATGGCCTTGGGCGGTGCAGGTGAAGGAGTTTGTGGACCAGGAGGTGAACCCTGCCCTGGAGCCGTTCAAGGCTGAGCTCCACATTGAGGCCAAAGTCCAGCTCTGAGTGGGGGACCAACAGCGGCTGTGCGCCGTGTCTCTTGGAGAAGCGCACCCAGCCTCTGGAAATGCTACTATGTACTTTCGTTTAAAATTGATGCGGGCATTCCCTTCTACTGATTGAAATAAACTACCGTGCACTTTGTTACCAGCAGTGCATTCGCTTTCCGCAGGGAGGCGTCTTCACCGCCGCACACGCTCAATCAGAACAGGTGGCTCTTTGCCTTATTGCAGAAAAAAAAAAAAAAAAAGATCAGAACAAGACAAACAAGAAAGGCTTTTTTTCTAATCTACATGCTGAAGGAACCACTTTCATGTGTGGAGGGTTGGCTAGCCCAATCCTGCCTGATGAAACAGCATCGACACATGAGAAACAAAAACCACCGGTTTATTCTGGAACATCAAAAAATGACACGAGGAGGAACACGAGGTAAATACATAATCGGTGCGACAGTGAATGACACAGTGCATCACTTGTGCAGAAAGTAGAATGACACTTCCCCTGACCGCAATATGTATTCCTATCCCCAGTGGGTACTTCTACCGGTTTGCACTTGGTTTCTACACCAGTTTCTACACTCCCGCTATTCCCTCAAGAAACTGCTAACGAGCTCGCCTTTTGGCCTCGAGGTAGAGTAGCAGGTCGTGACACCAATGGCCTGGCTTCAAGCCCCAGCAGTTGCAGCAATTTTCTTGCCTTTCTTATTTTATAAAAAATTCTCACCATCTTCTTGCCAGGGGAACCCTGGGGTGATGCAAGGCATCTCATGGGGTTCAATTCGCTGGAGCTGGTTACGGTTGCGTTCAGCCAACGCGGCAGCAGGCATGTTAGTGTCCATTTCAACTCATCAGAGCAGCAGGTGGAGCAGCAGTCGGAGCAGTAGCAGCGAGAGCGACTGACGGAGCGACTGAGGAGCGCGCCGCAGATACCGCGGTTATATAGCCGCTCCGCGAGAGAGAGTAATGAGAGAGCGACACACACACATGCGCGCTAACGCACAGCTGGCATGGCGAGAAGAACGCGCTAACGCAGCTGGCAGGCGAGGGGAAAGGAGAAGGGTTGCGGACGCATGCATGCCGGATGGAAGGACAGGCCGAGTGTAAGAGATGCCTTGCATCTAAAATATTTTCCTAGATCAATTTCACACGCTGTTTTCATAAATAAAGGTTGCTGGTACCATTTAGGTCTGTTTAAGTCTGGGGTGCAGCCTATCACCACGTTTACTTTACATTCTGCATCAGCTGCCCCCTCACCTGCTGCATCTGTTGGATATACCCATGGTTACCCTGGCCTGGCGTTACCACTGCCTACTGCAGCCGCAACAGCATGTGCATGAAAATGCGTATGGACGATCTGCTGTGTTGGTACGAATGCTGCCAGCGCACAGCAGCGACTAAAACGCTTTCAACGACTGCACGAAGGTAGCAAGCACACCTGTGCACAGGTGCCCAGTTAGAATGCCCCTCCAACTGAACTGGCCAGCACACGGCTACGACAACAAAGCGGGCTAGTGCAGTGCTCCCAGCATGCAACTGAACCTGGTGGAGAGGAGACACGACAATATTTGGCATCGTAAGAACCCTCAGCCTTGACCTAATGAAGCGAGTCGCAGTGTACGTCCTACCTAGGGGAGTGGCAGTAAAATACACCATACGGTACCAGCCCACTGGGCAGAATTACATTTGTGCAGAGCGCTCGCCACAAATGATCATTGCTAGCTGGGACTTTTTATCCAGAGAGAACTGAACACACTTCAGCAACTACAGAACCTTGTTGGGATTAAATTGTCATGCTGCAAGTGACACGAAAATTCAAAAATGCTTCCTTCTTATCAGGAGATACCTCCCAGGAAGTTTCAACAGTAGCCGTTCAGTAAAACTTGTTTTAAATCCATTTTAATCTCTGCCCGCACGAGAAAGCTCAGAGTGGGGCGACGCGACATCATGTGCCACTTGCCCCAAACTGCAGACGTCGGGGGCTCCCGTGACGTAGCCGATGCGCTGGCTGCGGTTGGCGCGCGCTGCTACACCGTGTGTACACGTCGTGGTTTTGGGGCTGATGTCGCGCGCGTGGGGATGGTAAGACCTTGGCCGGTCTGGGCAAACGCATGTGCTCGCTCGTGCGCGCGTCCAAACCGGCAGCGGTGCAACAAGAATAGTAACGTCAGGTGCTACCTCCTGTCATGGCAGCCACTCAGCGTTCGTTTTGTCGAAACCGAAACTGACACAAATAAACGATTCCGCAAATGATTGTTTTCACTGCGATTGACTGCGTAATGTGCCATTCTGTGATTAGTGGGCTCATGGGCACCCATAGCAGCGGAAAAAACGTAACACGAAAATTTCGTGTCAATACTCCTTTAACACTTTTGCTCGATACGCTTATCCAATCGCTGCTGGCAGAAGTAAATAAAAGTAGATACAGTAGAAGAACCAGCATCTTTAATGGCCATGCCCTGGACTACATGCCCCTCTTTCACGCGTCCACGCCCGCACAAAGTAGTCGTCCTGCATTCAACCGCGTTCCATGCGGTTTTGTGAACCACAGAGACTAATATGCAGGGAGTTTCAAGTTAATTTATACATTTATACGAAGAAACCATGACGGACACAACAATGCCACTTGTGCCCGTAATTTATTCAGGCAGGCATTAAACGTGAGAATTAAAACTCCACTAATTGACAAAATCAATGAAGCTTTTAATGCCTGGTCTCAGGGCAAATGTTTGCATTGGAAAATTGGTGCCAGGTGATAAACAGAGTGAGATTATATTGTGCAAATCGTTATTCCGGCTTGTGGTTGGAGCTATGCATCCCCTCAAACGGCTTTCCAGCTCATATTGCACAATGCAGGGCCAGGTGGCGTGTTTCCAAACGCTTCGCGGCACAAAGCACTCGCGTGACGTGTGATGTCGTGCGCACTATCCTTCTGAGCGCCTGCTAAGAGGAGCCTACCGTTCGGGCTCTGTGGCCTTGATGTAAAGTGCCGAGTACTGGCGCTGACGGCTTGGGTTCGAGCACCAGCAGGTCTATGTCTTAGTTTTTTAAAAGCAAAGCTTTCTAGCTCTACCAGCCAATGGTTCTTTCGTGGCGTGCGGGACAACGAACTCCCAATGCGGTAAGGGCGGCGGTGAGGGGGAGGGAGAGGGGGGGTATCACTCATGGAGCAAACTGTAGCTGGTGCGGCGAATTTACCCAGCGTTCCCCGTGCGGAAGTGCCTGCTCGAAGGCAGCGGCATCAGCGGCATGGCTTTGTCATCTGCTTTAGCGGCGATTGTTTTGGGCCTGTTTTGGCGCAGCTTCACGCCCATTGTGCGCTGCCTTCACACAGCTTAACTTGTTCGACAGCACCTCCAGGGTAAACCGCACCCAACGTAATCAAGTGGCCGTACGGCAAAGATATGTTAAGGTTTGGTTTGTAGGGCGGGAAAACAAAATGTACAAACCACATGCAGACATCTGTCTGCTAGAGAAACGCTGCCTTTTGTGCACTGCTTGCCACGAATGAGACTCTGTTTTCTAAATTGGTGAATACAAATTCGGTTGTGTTTTTAAAGGTATTACAAAAGGCGAAAGGAGCAACTGGTTCTGATAATTAGCGATTATAAAAGTTCCCCCAGCTTTCTCGCAATTCTCAAGCTTACTAAAACAACTAGTTTAAATCGGTATAAACGGGAATCACTAAGCTCACATGCCGAATTGTTTCGGTGTCTGCGCTTTTGTCGTGCGGTGGCTAGCACATCAGGATGGCTAGGTTCCGCTGTTTCACCCTTCCAAAGACACTCCTCTCTGTTTTCTTTCTGCCAACTCACGGCTGGGCTACAGCGGTGGCAGTCTAGCCCGGCCGTGGCCGACGCTGCTGTAGCGTTCGGGACACTGCCCCCGCGAATTACAGGTAACGGCTGAACGAATCTCTGGTTTCACTCTTTGTAGAGCCATGTGTGGGAATTCAAGTGACGTTGCATGGGCAATTCTAGTGGGTGTCGTTTAAAGCTTTGCTTTCCAACCACCTTCACAGGGTGGATTGGAGCTGATGTTTTTTCATTGCTTACCTTTTTTTCTAATTTTAATTTATTTTTTTCTAAACTAAAATCTATGTTTTGGTTTGGTAATAGTAGTGATTTGGTATGTTTTAGATTGCTTTAGGTTTGGGGCGCAGCCAAGGATGACGTGTAATTACCATATCGCGAACAGACATGTCACGTGGGTGCTCTGTACAGCGAAGCGTTTGGAAATACGCGGCCAGGTGCAACAAAGTGGGCAAGGGCATTGGCGTAATTGGAATAAATGAACCAGTGTAAAGAACAACTCAATGAAAGACACTTGTGACAAGATGATACAAAGATTGGCAATGTCTTCCAGCATTTGACACACACAATAAGGGAATGTAGTGACTGAACAGCAACCCAGAAATGTCTTCTGCTTGTGCTGCAACGAACCTGACAAGCAACCATCTTATAATAAAGCGCACATTACATTACAACCATTAACGGCTCTCAGTTTCAACAGTAACGGGTTGGTTGGCCAGTTGGCCTAAACATTTGCGGGGTTCGTGGCACTTTGAAACGATACAGAGAGTGAGATTCCAGAAAATAATATGCACTTTGCCCTGTGCTCTTTTATATTTGTGCCGAATGAAAAGTGCCACATTGTTTTGCAAGTCCCGCACCATCCCCACGGAACTACAGATTCTTCAACACGACGTCGGTTAAACAGATGTTGCTGCAACACAACCTTACTGATGGAATGCTTACACCACCACAACAACCTACTAAGGAGCGAAATACTGAGTGACAGCTGCCCTAAAGGAGGCTGCTTGCGGCAAATACAACTCCCTCAGAGTGCAAAACAATAACAATAAAGTCCTGGTTTGGGCTAGTTGGCATATGATGATGCTCTAAGAAACAGCAGTAAAGACAGACAGGACAAAGGTCTCGCCTCTTGTCCCAGTAACTGCGCTCTTGTCTGTGTAGTGGTTCTTCAGTCATTACTAGTTTCTAATCTCGGACACCGATGCGTTGCCACCACGCCTACTCATCTTAGTCCCCAAAATACAATGTAGGGTCCCTGTGATGGATAGAGGAACGCTGGGTGTATGCCTGTGAGCAGATCTACTCAAAAAGCTTCCCAGCCAAGAACAAGGCTGCAGTTCGGAATAGGTAGTGACAGCAGGGTCCTAAAGCTCCCTACATGTCTCGCCCGCAACCTCCCCTTCATAATCTCACACTTTGTACTCTTGTAAAGACGTAGCTGCTCGTGAGTTCGCGCAGCACAACCCAAATTTAGAGGTGTCCACCACGTCCCGGAAGGAACCTCACGCTGACGACCGCTTCCACAGGATGACCATCCCGAGCGCGTCGCTCGAAGCGAGCAGAGATTCGTCGTAGTTGAAGCAGACGTCGAGGACGGCCGCCGAGTGCCCCTGCAGCTTGTTCAGCAGAGGCTTGGCCCGCTCCACGTCAAAGAAGTTCACGCACTGGTCCTCGCTGCCGGTCACTGCAGAAGACGGTCGGGAAAGTGGCAGAAACACATTTCATGCCTTCAGCAACGACCGCACTGTGTGCCGGCTTCCCTTGGAGCCACTTTGAACTTGACGGGGGAACCCTTACATCTTTGCCTGAGCACCCCAACAAAAGATGTGCTCCTTTCCGGAAATTGAGACCCGTCCCGTTAACCAGTTCTCTTCAATGGCAAAAAGAATCTTTCGACAGGGCACCTCATCCTCGCTACTCGTTCACTCTGCGCTATTTTAATGGGTCAGTTTTAAACGTAGCCCTTGTTCTGGCTATAGTTCCTTCTCCTCTAAGGACAGCAACACTAAAAATTGGCTGCGTATCTGCTCCTTTCGTTGCAAATGTCGCCAAAAGACGACAGTCTTTATCGACTTTTGCCAAGTAAATGCCTCCATTCGCTTTCCCGCTCACCTCTCATGCTGTTCCTCTTGCATCACGCTCCTCCCAAGGTAAAGACGCTAAAGGTTTGGTTAAATCATTTTTAATTTCCCGCGTTCCACTACTCCAAACCGGGTGTCTCGATGCCAATGCTGCCGTACGGCGAGGACGTGCATGAATCGAGGCGCCCTACTTCAATGTTTATAGAACCGCGTTTCCCTACTCCACGTGTGTTGCAAGCAGAACGTGGAACCTATCTGGTGGAACCTTTCGTAACTGTTGCCGGTTGATTTCTTAAAATGGCGCCAGAACCTATAGTGGCGCGGGCGACAGCAGGCGACGGAGTGATTTTTTTTTCTGAAGTTGGTGAAGTATTTAATTTCGCAAAAGTCAAGCATGTATGATATAGGAACACTGCAAATATCACTTCTGTATTAATTTTTTGTCTTATATTTGCGTAACGTCTTGTTCTTCTTCAACAATGTTGACAAGTGTGAACATTACACCGGACTTAGACGGGTACATTTAGTTGTGACTATATAAGACTATTGCGCAGGCATTGTTTTACTTTGGCCGGTTGGCTGAATCGAGTCACAGACAGACGGACAGACAGACATACAGACAGACCAAAATTTCTGGGTTTAAGTAGCCCAAGAAAGACTATCGTCTTTAATAATGCAATTGATTTGCACCAGTGGCTAGTGATTTTGTGCTCCAGGCTGGTGTTTGACACACCAATTTGCCACACCTTGACTTCCCCTAGTTGGTATTTGAAGTGACCTACGCCCAAACAGGCATTCGCTTAACTTCAGCTGCGTCATAAATGCTACTGCAGGGGCTGGGATTGCAACCTGTGGCATTGCGTTCAGCAGAATTGTGTAATCTCTTTCTAACTGGGAGACAACTGGTCCCAGTTGTTCCCAACAAGAAACCAATTGGAATTAATAGAGACCACTTGCTTTTCAGTTGAGGCCAGTTGCGTATTTCCACCTTGAATTATGTGGACGCATGATAATTGGAACAAATGAACAGGTGCTTACTCAACTAAAGCATAATTCACTTCCGAAACACACTCCTCAGCACCTGAGTAGCCGCTACATCGAAAGTGTAACAATGCCAAGCTGCCAACATCTTACAATGAACAGCCCCGCTTTACCAGTCGTTATGCAAGTTTTGAAGGGAAAAAAAGATGCATCACTGCCTTTGTACTTCAATGCACCACGCCCATGCCCAGTTGCATGCACACTGATACCCTGAAGAGCTTGTTGGTTTCAGGTAGAGTCACTAAGTAGGCTACCCTTAAAGCCTTCGTTTAGTGACACTAGTTTTGGCGACATACCGATAGCTCAAGCACAGACAAGAATGGCTCAACAAAGCAGAATTGAGCACACTTCCCTGTTGTACATGTGTAGCTCCTTTTCTTTTCTTTTTTAGTGTGGCCGGTGAAGTAGTACAGGCGAGCCCGCTTATAACAAACACAACGAGAAACCGAAATCACTTCGTTATATCCGCTTTTTGCTATACCTGGACAGAAAATCTATATACAGTGTAGACCGCTTATAACGTATGTCGCGGGAGCCGCAAAAATCCGCACTATAAGCGGTACCGCACTAAACCAAAACACGCGCGAATTCAACCACATCGCCACCTATCTCTCAAGTCGACCTATATTTATCATCACTCAAACGCACAGCACTTAAAAACGAAGGCACGGTCTATATTTCGTATTATTTTTAACATCAGCCGCTGCTGCAGGGCAAAAGCGCAGTCTCACAAACGGCGAGCGCGGCTTTAACTTCCGTTGTGTTTGTTTTGAAAGACCATGGCTGCGTTTTTAGCGTCTATGAACAGATGCCGCAAGACGTGATAAGAACGCCAGTGGGATTTTTTTTTACCCCACCTTGTGTTCACGATGCCGAAGGCGGCTGCTTATCAGCGCAACGTAATACAGTCGAACACGGATATATCGAACTCCAAGGGGGTCGCGAAATAGTTCGATATATAAAAAATTCGATATAAAAAAATATGGGCTCTGAGACCTCACCTATGGCGGACGATCACTTACCGATCATCGCATTCAAGAATGACAACTAATTCCGCACTTACGACGCAACAGGACGCTTTATTTCCGTGAAAAAAAAAAAAATCGCTGATCTTGGCCTGCTTCTTCGTCATGGAACTGAAATTAAAGACGCTGGTCTTGATCTTCTCGAGGCTGCACAACTAGAAAATTCCAGCAGTACGCTGCGCCTTCGCACACCATGACGCGCACGTACCACAAGAGCTTTGAAGGTAACAATTCCAAGGCTCTCTGAACGGACTCCAACAAAGCGCTCGCGATTGTCATCTCCGAGAGAAACAATGATCTCCGAAAGGTGCGGGACAACTCGCCAAACAGCAGCAACAGCAGCAAATGCAAAAGAAGGAGGAGGCCGCCAGCGCCTTCGTTCCCTCTTCCCTTTCTAGAGACAACATCGGGGGAAGACAGACCCAGAGAGAGAGAAAAAAAAAACTTTTTTTCGGCAAGCCGAGGAACGTACACAGCCACACACAGAAAAAAAAAAAAAAAAAAAAAAAAAAAAAAAAAAAAAGAAGAGGACGTGCGCAGTCGGGGCATTCCTACCTCGCACTGTCACATTTTCCGAGCGTTCGGACTTGTGTTGTGTGCCTAGAGAGATTTAGCATACCGGGCTCCGTCCGCTGACGCTACGGCGGCCGGTAGCGGGACCCGACTGGGCAAGCCCAAATTCGTTCCGGTAGGGAGGATTAGTTCCGCGAGCCAGTCTTCGCAATGCCCGCGCATTCCTGCACATCCTCCCCAACCTCAATCGGGGGTGCAGCGACCACCGAAGAGCACCTTCCAGCTCGCTTGGAGTTCGATATACGCAATGTCGGGAAAAATACGGGTCGATATAAACGTACGAATTCCTATACTTTTACACAGAATTTTCAAGGGGATAATTTATGAGTTCGATATAGACAATAATTCGATATACCCGTGTTCGATATATCCGTGTTCGACTGTAGTGGTGGAAATCTTCGGCTTCGCGTGGCTCGAATGTTCGGAAAGGGAAAGAGTGGTGGCTTATCTGCAACAACGTTCTAAAGCGTGAACCGCGTGGTAGATTTGGTATCGCGAAAACGTGCAGTGCACGCCAGCGCGGATACAACTGGCGTGGTGTGGGTGGCGCGGTAAAAGGCGGCAACATGGCGTCGGCATTGGCCGTGAAGCGGTGCAGGCAGTTCCAGTAAGTTCCAGTGACCGCTTATAACCGCTCGCTGAAATGCCGCACGGGGCACAAGCGAAGATGCTCATGCAAGAAAAGAGCTAATAATGTGGGCGAAAAGTGGAATATAAACTGCCATCCACGCTGCTTGAGCGCCCATCAAAAAATACCGCGGTGGTAAGCCTAAACATCTCTGGCGCGGCTAGCCGGCTCGGAGCGCTTCAAATCTCCCGCCATTAGGTACGCGTCTCCCCATTGGTGCAAGTTGTCAGGCTCCTCCCACTGCCACGCGAAGAAGCCACCGCGAGCGCGGAATCGTCGACACAAGCATTAAAAAAAAAAAAAAAAAATCGCGCGCAACGCCGATGTGCATGATTCGTGCGCGAAAACAGGCCATGCGGTTCACGATTAATAAAATCAACTTGCCGCGCGCGGATGGGGGAGTCTGTCGCTATCTTCCGAGATGCATCAAGCAAGGTCAGTTGTGGTTATCAGGTACGCACGAACTAAAGGGTGCCTATTTTTTTTTTTCTTTGGGTGTCTACGTTAGAGGAGGGCAAGGGGTGCACACTGCGTCAGATGGCCGATTTTATCCTTTCTTTTTTCTTTTGCTACCCTAAAACGATGCCTCAGCTGCGCCGGTCGATCAGCAGACCCGCCGAAAAACCGCACTATAAACGGTATTGTGCTTCGGCCAACCGCATCTTAAGCGGTATGCTTATGCATTGAGTTCTATGGGAGGCAAACCGGTGGTCGCAAAAACCCGCGTTATATCCGGTCCCGCACTATAAGCGGTTACGTTATAAATGGTCTACACTGTATACCAATGGTAACAGGAAACGAAGATTTGTTCGTTATAGCCGCTATTGCGTTAAAACCGGGTTCGCTAAAAGTGGGCTATACTGTAGTATATCGTAAAGTAGCGCTTGAAACGGGATGACAGTAGAGAAGATGCACACGACGGCGCTCTGTCTTCTCTACTGTCGTCCCGTTTCAAGCGCTACTTAACGATGTAGTATCAACACCAACTAGCCCAACTGTCAATTTTACTGAAGTAGTAGTATGCATGCCATGGGCAGGACCCCTAGTAGTAGTAGTAGTAGACTTTATTGGAGCCCGAAAAGACGGCGGCACCTTTAAGTGCCGGACGGGGCGGTTCCCTGTTCTCGGGACCCGTATGTGGCCAGCAGCTCCTGGCCCCTGGCCGCTAGCGCAAGTTGAGTCTGCAGGGCGGGGCTGGCCAGCAAGGTCTCCCATCGCTCGTGGAGTGGGGGTGGGGGGTTGGGGAGGGGGGTGGGGGGTAGGGGTGCCTGGGGTTTAGTGCACTCTGCGATTATGTGTGCAAGAGTGCCAGTGCTGTTGTTGCAGAATGGACACGTGTCCTCTTCTTTCTCGGGATACATTCTATGTAACAGGACGGGGTGCGTGAGCGACCCTGCCTGTAGTCTCCTGAGTATTGTTTGCTGGTCCCTCGTCAGGGTGCGGTGTGGCTCAGGGAGGGTGCACCGCTCTTCTCGATATGATCTCGTTATATCTCTGTACGTGAGCACCGGGGTTGGGGTGTCTGCGTCGTGCCCTGCCCGGAGGGTCATTGCTCGGGCGTGGTAGTCGGCGATGGTGTTGCCGGCTACCTTTGAGTGGGCGGGCACCCACGTGAGCTCTATGGCTCTCCCCGGTGCTCGTTTCTTGGAGATGATTGCAGCCGCCACTGAGGAGATCGTCCCCCTCCGGTAGTTGCCGTACGCTCTTTTGGAGTCTGTGACCACTACCTCTGCCCCCGGTTGAACGAGTGCTAGGGCTATGGCCACTTCCTCCGCCGTCGTTGGGTCTTTGGTCTTAATTGCGGCGCTGGTAACAAGCCGCTCCCTGTCAGTCACGACTGCTGCCGCGCGGTCGCTGCCTTTCTGTAGTGAGGCGTCGGTGTAGAGGACTCCTGGGTGTCCGTCTAGTTGCTTGGAAACGGTTAGTGATCTTGCTTCCCTCCTGCCATCGTCCTTCCCAGGGGTCATGTTACGGGGAAGGGGCTTTGTGTGTATGACCTCTTTCCATTTCTCGGTCAGGGGCGTTGTTGTAGGCATTGGCTCTATGCGCCATCCTATTTTGGTAAGTATTACGCGTCCGTGGGCTGTTTGGCTTAGTCGGACGCGCTGACTAGAGAGATGGGCCTCTGTCAACTCATCGACCGTGTTATGTAAGCCCATGGCTTGCAACCGGTTGGTTGACGAATAAATAGGTATGCCTAGGGCCTGTTTTGTTGCCTTGCGGATAATCGTGTCTATAGTATTCTTCTGCGTTTTGGTGAGACTGAGGTAGGGGACCGAATATGTAATTCTCGAGATTACGAAGGCTTGTACCAGTCGGATGGCGTCGTCCTCCTTCAGGCCTCTGTTCCTGTTAGCCACCCGACGGAGCATGGATAGAATTTTGTCTGCGCTGTTCTTAATTTTGCCTACTGAAGCATGCGCCTTGCCGTTGTTTTGCAGGAGGAGACCGAGGATCCGGCATTGCTCTGTTGGTTTGATCACCGTACCATCTATTGTGACTGAAATGGTTGGTGGCGGGGTATTTTTGGGTTTTCCAGGCAGGACCACCAGGAGCTCAGACTTCTGTGGTGCACAGCTCAGACCGCATGACTTGGCATAGTCGTGGACTGTGGACACTGCCAGCTGGAGGGTTTCTTCAATCCACCCATCCGATCCGGCTCGCTCAGTCCATATCGTGATGTCGTCTGCATAGAAGGCATGTCCTATGCCCTCTATCTGCTCGAGCATGCGGGGCAACGGTAGGAGCGCCAAATTAAAGAGCAGGGGTGATAGAACTGCCCCCTGCGGGGTGCCCTGCTCCCCAAGCTTAATAGGGTCCGACCTTTCGCTGCCAACCGCGATGCTAGCCGTTCTTGCGGCGAGAAAGTTCTTGACATAACCGTAGGCCCGTTGTCCGCACCTCGTCTTGTTCAGGTTTGTAAGTATGCTGGCGTGGGTGACGTTGTCGAATGCCCCTTTCAGGTCGAGGGCTAAGATTGCCCTTGGGCTGTTTCGGGTAGCCTTCTTGATGACCAATTCCTGTAGTTGGAGCATGACATCTTGCGTGGAAAAGTGCTTCCGAAAGCCGAACATGGTTCCAGGCATTTGTCCCGTTTCCTCCAAGTGGGCTTGTAGTCTGCGCAGGACCATCCTCTCCATCACTTTTCCAACGCAAGAGGTGAGCGAGATTGGGCGCATGTTTTCTATGGAAGGGGCCTTGCCGGGCTTGGGGATAAAGCGGACTTCCGCCTCCTTCCATTCCGGCGGTAGCTGCGAGCTCTCCCATGCGTTGTTAATATGCTCTAGGAGAGTCTGCACCGTCTTACCGCTCATGTTGGTCAGGAGTTTGTATGTTATAGCGTCCTTTCCTGGGGCGCTCTTCTTATTGCTCTCGTCGATAGCTAGCCAGAGCTCCGAGATGCTGAATGGCCTGTCCAGGTCTTCATTTTCGGGTCCTTCATATCCCTCCGGGGTTGGGTACTGTACTTTTTCCGTTTGGAGATATTTGTCTGCTAAAGCCTTGAGTAGTCTGCTGCCATCACCATCGTACGTATTTAGCACCTTCGTCAACGTACGGTTGGTTGCTGTTTTACTTCCTGTAGGGTCGATGAGGTATCTTAACAGCCTCCATGTCTTCCCCACTGAGAGTTGGCCTTGAAGACTGTCGCATAGTTTCAGCCAATTTTCTTTGCTAAGCTTTGCTGCATATTCGGATATTTGCGTGTTTAGTAGGGCTATGCAGCGGGCTAGCTTTCTGTTGCGCTTCTGCCGCTTCCACCTTTTGGTTAACGAGTGTCGGGCTGCCCACATGCGAATGAGTCTGGTGTCGACAAAAGGCGTCTGCGTTGTCGTCGTGATTGTTTGCGTGAACTTCTCAAGTGCCTGCTTCTGTTTGTCGGCCCACTCCTTGTATGACTGTCCTTCTGCTATTCTGTCGTCGGGTTCCTCCTCGACATCCCCTTGCTGGGTGTATTTTCGCATCTTGTCCCAATCAGTGATTCGTACTTTTCCTAACTTGGCTTGGAAGTTGGGTCCCCGTATCGTGATGGTGATGATGCTGTGGTCTGATCCCAGGTCTTCGTCCTCGCACTTCCATGTGACGTCGAGCGACCCACTCAGCCACGACAGGTCGGGTGTAGTGTCTCTTGCTACGCTGTTCCCTCTTCGCGTTGGAATCCCTGGTTCGTTCAATAGGGCCATATCTTGGTCCTCCATTGTTTTTACGAGAGCTTTGCCTCTCTTTGATTGAAATTTATACCCCCATAGCGTGTGCGGGGCGTTGAAGTCGCCGAGGATCAGGAGCGGCCTGGTCCCCGCCAACCTTTTCGCCTCTTGCACAACGCGGTCGAAATCATATTGCTTCTGAGATGGTCTGCAGTAAACGCTCATTATGAATACGTTACTCTTGCTTCCAATTTCTCTTGCATGTACTTCGATGAGTGTGTGCTCACATCCTGCCTGAGCCGTGACGTGTTGGGTTGCCGCCACGTGATTCTCTACGAGGATTGCAGTGCCCATTCCTGTGGGGTCGGTGTATGTAACATACCCCGGGATTTTCGGTCTTCCGTTTGTTTCCTGTAGTGCTATGATGGCAGGTTGATTTTCTAGTGTGTTCATATATAACATAAGCTCCGTATCTTTGTTTCGGATGCCTCTGCAATTCCATTGAAATATCGCTGTGGGCTCCCTGGTTCCCCCTCGCTTACTGTTCCTGTTTATTTTCTGCTTCATTTTTGTTGATCATATCGAGCCGGCCACGTCGTTTTGCTATGGCCTCTTTAATCCTTTCCGTCCGGTCGCGTTTCAGCGATGCGGATTTCATCCTAACTTTAATCGCGGCAACTCGCGATACCTGTTTTTCGTGTTTCGCTTCTAGTGTATTAAGGCGGTCTTCTATCCGTCCTAACGCCGTTAGGATCGCAGACTCCCCTTGGGTAAGTTGCATTTGTTCCGCGGCTTTTGGGGGTTGTGCAATTTGCTTGTTGGCTGGGGCTTCTTCGGCCTCCATTGCCTCCTGCTTCTGGTCTGGCTGCTCTGGCGTCTTGTCGTTAGTCGGAGGGGGTGACCTCCTGCGCGGTATTTTGCGTGGTCCTTCTGCTACAGCTGCTGTTCCTTCCTGACCATTTGTAGTAGCCTGCCCTGACTTGGCGACCAGCTGCTCTATCTTGTTCATAAGATTTCTGATTTGAGCGTTCTGCTCTTGTATTTGGGCATTTTGGCGAGTAATAATTTGCTTTAGTTCTACGATTTCTGCATTTTCCTTGGGGGTTGTCTGGGTGGGGGTGGTAGGGGAAGTGAGGGGGGGGAACTCATTATCGAACGTGCGAGTTTTGGGAGACCCGCTCGCCCGGCCCACCTTCGTGTCGGCTGGTCCGCGTTGGCCTCCGGTTCCTCCTCGGGATCTCGACCGCTCCGTCCTGCTCGGCACCTCCTCGTTCCCGGGCCCGTTCCGGCGTCTCGAGACGCTCAGCGTGTTTGGCTCCGCTCGTTCCGCCGTCTCCCATCGGCGGCTGCTGCCCTTCGTTGACTTCGACCGGGAGCGTCCTTGACGGCCATCTTCGCCGCCCCGCAGCCGATACTTTGACCGGGAGCGGCTGCGCTGGCGACCGTCAGCGCTCCTAGCGGGGGTCTTGGATCTTGATCTGCCGCTGCGTTGGGGTCCGCCTGCAGGACCTCTACAGTCCCGGCTGCGTCCTCGTTGTTGCTGGTCCTGATGTCTTCGTTGCCATCTTCTCTGACGGACGATGTAAGGAGTCTTGTATTTAGCTTTACACACTCGGTCGGCTGTGAGATGGTTTCCGCCGCACAGTCCGCACTTGGGTTCGCAGGTGTGGTCTTCCGCCGGCCTGGCTACTCCACATCCCCTACAGATCTTGTTTTGGGGGTTGGGGCACACATCCATACGGTGCCCCAGTCTGCCGCACGCATGGCAGGCCTCGATTTGTTTGCGGTATAATGTGCACTCCATCAGAAGGTTGCCATATCGTATGTATCTTGGCACCTTTTGCCCCGCAAAAGCGATAACCACAGACCGAAACCTACCGATGCGGTTGGCCTGGAGTGCCGTCGGGTTGTAGTCTTGAACGACCTGTTCTTGGATATCCTGGGCGGTATCTTCTAGAGGAATGTCCCGAATGACCCCCTTCACCGTGCCGTGGGGGGCCGCCTCGTAGGCGCAGACTTCGTGCGTAGTTCCGCGGACGTCAATTCGTTCCACCGATGTGTAGCGGTCCGCATTCTCCCGTCTTGGTGTGCTGATTACAAGGATGTTCTGGTGGCTGTTCGGACACACCACGTCTTCTCTTGAATCTTCTGCTGCGATCTGCGCCGCAGCCGTCAGAGCCCTGCACAGCTCTACTCGAGTCACGTCGCCGGCCCGGAGTCCTCCACGCGGCCGCACGATTATCTTCATATCGCCGCGCGGGAGCTCCGGCATACGTGCTCTCTTCAACAGCTTGCCTTTGTTAATGGGCGGGCGGCAAGGCGTGGCCTTGGCGCGCTCGCTGTTGTTGCCGGGCGCCGGCGGTTGGCCTACCGCGTCGCCGCCCGTCTTCTTGATTCTTTCTCCTGCCGTCCTCCATCCATTTGATCTTGTGCATGTTTGTGGATCAATCTCCACGCCGTCTACTTCCACACGCATGGCCGTGGCCATCTTTCTGAGTGGGCGTTGTCCTAGCGCCGCTCCGATAAGGGGACCCGCCGATGTCGGGCCCCGCCCGGCCCCGCTCCGGCGTGGCCGAAAGCGAGGATAGGGTTAGCGTGGCGGCTCCCGTCGATGTTCGAAAAAGCTTCACGAAATCTGGAAAAATGGTCGCCCACCTGTGATTTTTAGTTCCACATGGTCGGGTGACCTTCCCGGATCTTGTGATGATAAGTTCTTGTCACGTTGGGTCAAAATATCGCCGAATTTGGAGTCCAAAGGCGGAGCGACGTGTACATGCGTCGGCACTCCTCGCCCCCTGGCGGCGACCAGGACCCCTAAAGTTGCCAAAAGGCCGCCGTCTGCAGAACAGGAACTGGGACATGAACATGCACCACTCACCAATGCAGGCCCCCTGTCGGAAGGACATGATGGGGCAGAAGGAGCTGCGCACGGGCGTGCGGCACCGGTGCTTCACGTGGAACTTGCGCTTCAGCAGCAGGCTGCCGTCCGAGCCCTGCACGCTGAGAGCACACAGGAGACAGGTCCCGCCAGGCTGCTTTGTTACCTCCGCCCCATTCATGGCAGAGTTGCCTCTCTTTTTACGTGACAGTCCCTTCTGTGAAAGTGCCCCTCAAGCAGAGCACCTGGCTCAGAGTCGAGAATCCGAGCCAATCGGAAGGTACAGCTCTGTGAGTTCTTGCAACATTTGCGCAGGAAGACGGATTTGTGACGTCTTAGCCATCACCTGGGGCCAAATATCCTTGCAGAGTGGAATTTAAAGGGGCCATTAAGACAGAATCCAACCTTGCCTAATTTGAACGAGCTCAGCCTTGATAACTCACTCCATCTGAGCACCTAACGATGTTTTCCAAACCGGAAAAAGGTAACAAGAACTGAAGAAATTTCAAATTTCGCAACACATAACATCAGTAGTGGCATAATGGGGTATACTAAAAGCACAGTCATCAGAGTGTTTACCACGAGTTAGCATTGTAGCGTTACAGCCGAATTAAAAACCAAAGGCAGCAACACAATTGCCCAGTCATGTTTTTTGGTGGTGGCTGGCTGCCATGCACAAATAGGTCCCGCCGATGTCACGAGGTCTAAGCAAGAAAGCGCGAGAAAGTGAGTGGTGCATCACCACTGCTTCTCCTTGGTACCCAGAAGCTTGCGCTGTTTGAAGTTTGCACTAAAGTGGCCCATCCTTGTCACAGGGAGAAAGCAGTTTCTTGAATGAGCCCAACCTGCACCCTGTTCTGGGGAACAATGCCCAGTTTTGCCCATTTCGTGTTTGATTCAAAATGACCACTTCGAGTGGGTCATGGTTGGATGAAAGTATGTAGACGACCGGCTGTGACCAGAAGCAGTGCGGGGCATCGGTTTCTGTTCACGTCATGGTTGCAGGCAATCGCAAGTGCAACTCTGCCACAATTAAAATTGCTGCAAAAACGGACATAGCTCAGAACTGTGCCCCTGGTGCCTTTAGGCGAGTCAGCCACTGGTGCTGAAATGTCGAGGCACACCCCAGGCCTCCCCACTGTGACACGCCTAACATGAGAGGCACAGGACTGGGCCCACAAGTCCGTACATCGTCGCAGTTTCAGCAGGAGCGAGTGGAGTGAGCGTGCGCCCACATAAGTGCCCACCTGTAGAGGATGAGGGCATTGATGAGGCCACAGTTGACGAGGACGGAGGGGTCCCTGGCCTCTCGGCTGGCCCACTGGCGGGCAGACAGGCACGTGATGGGACAGTTCTCCGCCACCATCATGCTGCACAAAGCGAGGGGGGGGGGAGCGAGGGGGAGGGGTCACCACCCACATTTACGTCACCAAGGCGGCGGCTGCTGCTCGAGCACCTTTCAAAATGGGAGACGCCTGCCCTGTCGCTGACATTCCCAACAGGGAGTTTTAGATCCCTTGCAATGATAAGCAATGACGCCACCAAAGCTGGGGTGGATGGCTGAAGAGAAGGGAAAGAAATTGGGGCTGCTCTTTCGAGGGAGTTGGTTGACACAGCTCAGTCATTTATCAGTGCCTGCTCATTCCTTGCTTTCAAGCTACCACTACTCACTCCTTCGGTATAAATATCTCACTTCTCATTCTGCTCTTCACAAATACAAGGAGGGAGTAATGATAGCACACGGTAACAATACATTGCCACACCCACACGGACACATCTGATGCTGGTTGCCAGGCTTACAGCATGCTTTACAATGCCAAGGAAGAACAGAACAGTGCAAAGACAAATCTCAACACATGCCGCGAGAGCACTCGGAAAGCCACCAGGCAGCAGCCTAGCCCTGTAAGCACACAGTGGCAGTCACGTGACTCATGCCAAGTGGGTGCTGGTGCCAGCGACTTTGGAGGGCATGCAAAAACCAAAATAACAATTGGGGATGTCAGCTTTTGGAAAATACCGGGAGAGAGCAGCACCAGTTACACTACCCATTCTAAGCCCAAGGTCTCGGTTTCCCTCCATTCTGGTGCGAGACCGCTGGCACAACCCCTCGAACCTCCAGATGACACATCTGGTCCTCCCCTCACTTGGTGACTGAACACAAACCTCTCTGCCACCTGGCACCAGATCGGGATCCAGCTGTGCTAAGTACTTACACAAGTACCGACAGGATACGTCCAAATGGGAACTACCTACTGCCATACATTAAGTGACCACATGCCAATGAAGTTACAAAGTGAAGTGACCAGCAGCATGCCCCTTGCAACTGCAAAGTCCCTCCCTGCTCAAATGACTCTTCCGATTGCAACGACTATCCCAGCAACAACAACAAGAGTGGACAAAGGGGCTCACCGCTTCCCCTTGGTCAGCTTCCCCGTTGGCAGGTCAAACAGGTAGGACACAATGTAGCCCTGCAAACACAGGGAACGAGGCACGGTGAACTCTTCTGCTCACAAGGCTTTTACTGGCATCCAAAAGCAACCAGTTACATCCACTCCACTGCTGGGGTTTCTGGTGGCTAACAGGGTCAAACACTGCTCGGCTGTTATGGGGAAAGGAACGTTGGCACTGCCGAGTCACTCGGAGAAACACATTTACAGTTGAACCCCTTTATAAGAGACACATACCAAGGCGCAGATTCTGTCACTTACCGTATTTACTCGCGTAATCCTCGCACTCGCGTAATCCTCGCACCCCTAATGTGAGACAGCAAAATTTGGATTTTTTGGTTCCTCGTATAATCCTCGCACCCCCAACTTTGCAGCGGCGAAAGTTGCCTGCTCGCGAAACCCGCATGGTGCACGCGCTCTCCAACACGCGCCCTCCCCCGCCGCCTCTCCGTTCGGCGGAGAGCGCTGTGTATTCAAGGCCATCCAGGCGCCCTAACAACCTCCATGGCTACTCCCTAACAGGCGCCCTAACACGCTACTCACACTGTCCTTGAGCCGGTTTCACGTGCGCGCAACTAGACGGCGTTCGCGCTGCCCGCTGTCGTGTCGTCGTGTCGCCGTCGTGGTCCCGTCGTTGAGCAGCAGCAGTCAGTGAGTCACTCGCGTCAGTGGTGGATAGCTCGCTGCCATTATGAGAACTTTTTGATCACTTTGTTTTATGCTTGGTGCCGATCTGTTTGTTTTGTGCTTGGTGCCATTTCGCCATGGGGAAGAACGCCAGCTACACTGCCGCTTTCAAATTGAAAGCGATAGAGTACGTGATCGAACACAGCAACCGCGCCGCAGGCAGGCACTTCGGCGTGCCTGGCGGCATTTTCATGATCACTGATCAACGGGAGACTGTTTACAATAAGATAAAAAGAAATAGCTGCTGTTGGCAACACTGAGCATACATATACAAAAAATGACCGCTACATTTAGCGGGATTGGCAGAAGGCAAATTGGCAACACTGTGCACCGGATTTTTTTTTCCCCGCATAATTCTCGCACCCCTAACTTCACATTGACTTTTCAGAAAAAAAAGTGCGAGGATTATGCGAGTAAATACGGTATATGAGAGGTCTCTTACAAGCAGGGAACCATGTTTTCACTAACTGATCAACCCCTAGTTCAATGTGAGCACCCTAAGACTAAAATGAGCACGAAGTAAGGCTACAGCACGTTGCGAACGGTTTATTCTAATTCATGTTTGGCCCCCAGAATTTATGAAATGGTTCTGAATCTTTGTTCTTGCTGCATGACTGCATTTACACTGTTTTTTACAACAGCTTGCACAAGCTTTCTCTTCAATTCACTGTTTGCGGAAGATGAATCGTACATGTCGAGTTCTCAAGCCTAGCCAGGGCGTGCAGCTCCTTCCGCTGTGTGCTCTGGCTGTTCATCACGCTTGCAGGACTTAACATCTGCTATGCTCTTTGATTGGGAGCTACACGATTGGGAGAGCCCACTGCGCACTCCCAGTATTCTTGGCTTGCGCAGAAGCCCACATATGCGGTCGTGCTCATACGCACGGTGGTAAGCTTTAACCTTATTCTTTAGTTTCCATTTCCATTGGCAGGGCTTCTCGTTGTCGTTTCACAGCTGACTGAACCACTCTGTGTTTGCTGAAGTTATAATACAGTTGAACCTCGTTATGGCGAACACTGATATAGCGAAATATCGGATATAGCGAATACAAAGTTTGTTTGGTCCCACCTTATTTCAACGACGCCTATTCTTCTTATAACGAAACTAAAACCTCGAGAGCAGCGTGATATTGGCTATAACGTAGAAATATTTGGTTCCCGCGAGGCTCAAAACTCCACAGCTATCATAATAAAAGCAAAATTTAAAAAAAGTGAGACAGAACAAATATTTTTTAGTAGCTTAAGGTACTTCATTGCGTAAACACTGAAAAACTCCATTCCGCTCAGACTGTGAAAAGAAGCCACCAGGCGAAGGCCACACCCTCCTTCAGGTAAATAACGAACTAATTTTCTGACCCGATACTACTTCGTTTTAATGAGGTTCGACTGTGAATAGCAACTGCGGGTGTCTTCTGTCGGCCCCTCTGACTCCGCAACGGACACAACTGCAGTTGGTGACTGGTGGCAGCTCATCTAAAGTTAAAATGTTTCTTACAAGCGAGATCGTTGACCGAAATTCAAGGATAACTCGTCCTTGAAAACCAACTGTCTTCTATACATCCGACGTCCTTTGCAAAAGAGGTCAAAGTAATGGGAAAGACAGGGCATCCATGTGGATGAACCGTGTCGTCTCTTATACCCGATTGTCTCTTACATCCGTGCCTCTTATAACGAGGTTCAACTGCATTCCTCCCACTCTGATAGCGGTGCCAAGCCATCCTGGTAATGCTGGCACCTGGAACCACAGAGGCCCCGACTAGAGTAGACTTGCTACTCGGTTGCAGCAGCGTAAGGGCATCCCACTCACCCGGTCGTCCCCGGCCCAGAGCAGCTTTCCCGTGGGTTCAAAGGTCAGGCACAGCACGCAGCCAGTGGTCGTGCTGCTGCCCCCCTGCCACAGGAGGAGTGCACGCGGGCATGGCAGTCAACGAGCAAAGCAGCAACAGAGAAAAAAAATTACTTCTCAAGACTGCGTGTGTACACATGCATGACTCTGCAACAGCAGTTATTTGCCACAGGCAGCCAGACGGTAGCCCGGTGCTATGCCACTTTAAAGGCACATTCCCACTGGCGATTTGTCTCGTCGCACGACGGCGCGCGTCGCGCGATGAGGCCTTGAGGGGGTGTTCGCACTTGCGATGAGCGATGATGCGACTGCGTTCAGCGCAGCTGCTTCCCGACTTGTACGACCTCGTTGGTGCGTCAACCATTCGCAGTCAAAGAAAATGATGTTACGCGACAAAAGCAGGTAGAAATCAAACTAAAACACATGCTACTAACCTGGAGCAATGCCGAAAACAATTGCGGGTTGCGGGAGGAGCAGAAAATAACAAACTCAAGAAGGCTCTTTTCAACATATTATTGCACGAAGAAATGCACACGCTTGCTTTCACGCTACAACACCCGCATCACGGCCCACAAATGTCGCTTCTTTTCACAGGCGCAAAGTTCTGACGCCACCGAACTCTACGCGTGTTTACCAGTCGCCGATATAACGATGAGGCTGCAAGTCAACCTACCGTCTCGCTGTCCACCTAGCTCTATACGATGATTACTTGCTTTTACAATCCATACACGCTTCTCCACACTGATTAGTTCCACGCTATTCGTTGATTAGTGCACGCGTACGCTGAAGCCACTGACCAAAGAACCGATGCACACGGGAAGTTGCTTGTCGGCCCGACCCGGCGGGTACAGCGATAGCGGGCCAAGCGCCTGGCCGAGCGAGCCAACGGCGGTGGCGGCGGCGGCTCGTCCTCGCCCGCCCGCCCGCAGCGTTTGCATACCGGATGTAAAGAAATGTTTCGTTTCCGGCTATGTCAGCCTACTCCGCGGCCGTGATTGGCTTACCGGTTTTGCGGGGCCGCCGTCCGAGAGCGATCTGCTCCTCCGTCGCAAAGCGACGAAAAGCGACGGCCGGCTCGTCGCTTCGCGACGTCGCTTTTCGTCGCGCGACGAGGCGCATCGCCAGTGGGAATGTGCCTTAAGTCTGTGCAGGATAGTTCCCATGGTGGCTACTTGTGATACACAGCAATGGCCAAGCAATTTTCGGTCTAGGCACTGGTGGAAGTGAATTGGTGAAATACTGAGCCTCAACTTCAAACTGCGCGTTTGTCAGACTTCAGTGATTGCTTCATGATGACGAGCTGAATTCCTTGACCATTTCCTTTTCTTTGTCGATTTCTACTCTCTGTTCATTTACTCCACTTTGGCACTTGTGAGTGCCATCAGCATGAAAAGAATTAAAGCACACACAAGAAGAAGAAAAAGAGGAAGAGGTAACCACAGTTGCAACCTACAACTAAAAGAAGGGCGACTTTCAGATCACCATTGTACTAGGCCAGTCGCAAAAACTCACTGCTGAGCCTTGAATTTTGAATGACAGGCCGCACAGTATTGTGGTTGGAAAGGCATTCAAGTACAAGTCAATTCAAGTACACGTCAAAGATGAACCAAGGTCGCCCATTTAAGCAAGAGTACAGCACTAATGATTAAGAAAAACACTGGCGCATAATACCAACTTTTACATTAACTAAACAAAAAAGCTTCAAATCCTCCCCTCCAAAAGTACAAAAAACCTTCCCTCCCACAAGTTATCCAGGAGTGGTGCATTGTGGGATAGCAATCTTTTGCAGATGTACGCTAGCTAAAGAACAAAACTACCTCAGCTGCTCATCTCACTTTAGTCTGAGTCAATGGCCAGACAGATGCACACTCTACCTGATAAAGCTTCTTTTTTAACACGCCATCACAAATATTGAGAAGCCACCAGCTCCACCTAAGCCTTCAACCTCCACGTTTCCATTGCTCCTCACCTATCAGGCAAGTTTACCAGACCACCAGACGAAAATCTCCGTACCCTCACCCATCCCTCAGCGAAACTCAGGAAATAGTGCTCCGGCAATTACAAACAGTTCACAAACAAGTGTACACACACCCAGTTTGAATCATTGTACTGTTTCCCACACCGCACACTGCTCTTCGCAAATTTTGACCACAGCTAGGTAGCCTCCAACATAAACTAATTCTGGAATGCGCTCACAGCCCAGCCCCGCCACCCTTCTTCAGTCATTCCTTTCCTGAGCTGTAGGAGACACTGTTGACCAGCTGTTGACCGAAGGACCGGACCCTTCTGGTGACTCGGATGAAGACTGCTAGAGCAACACATGGAATATCAGACTAGGATTCCACTCCCACTATTGCGCTCATTCAAATGCCCTCTCTTTCTCTCTCCCTCCCACAAGAACTGTTGGTGATAAACACGTGAGCTCGCAGGCCATCGCTGCGAAATAAGCCTCACTCCTCTCGTAGACACCGTGCGCTAACTCTTTGAATGTTCCTAAGGTCATGCAAGTTGTGCTTACTGCGTCCTGGAGAAAGTTTACTTCGTACTTGCTCTGGGAAAGAACGAGGCACACATGGTTGTTAGCGCGTACCCAGAGGGGAAAGATCGTGCCACGTACGTTACAGGCTAGGGACAGCAGCACTAGCTGTTTAGAGGAACGCTGGGGTAAGCGGCAACACTTCCCCTGACTGCCTAGAAGCCTGAATTGCGTAGGCTGCGTTCCGATCCCTTTTGGTTAGCTATTTGTTTCCTGGAATTCCCTAAGCGTTCGCCTGTGCAGTTTCCCTCGCATCATTTTTGTGGAGTCAGCTGTGACGACAATCTAGTAAGCCGACAGGATGAACTGGGATGGGAAACATGGAAAAGAAGGCAACAAAACACGTTTCGCCGTTGGCTGCAGCCTTAGTCAACATTCATTTCACTGTCTCCTTGGGAAATGTCACTACTGATATCACGGAACACACGACTTAGCAGCAGATTTACAATTTTGGCTTAAATCGTTAAATTTCTCAGCAAAGAAAGCATCGCTTGCTGCCAGATAAGCACGGGGGGCACTGTAAAACATGAAATCTTGCGACTAAAACAAGCTTGCACTTTGTCTCTGAAGTCTCTCGGGGAAGATGGTGTTTGAGCAAGGTGGCTGACCTTGAGGTAGATGCCCGTGGAAATGTTGAGCACTTGAACGAGCCCCTTCTCGTTGCCCGTCTAGCGAGGACACGAAAGGTCAAGGAACTCGACAGGACAGACACAGCAGCACTGCCTCGCTTCTGCACACCGCCCAGCTGTCCCGTCAAACTGCTACGCTCTATGCAAAACAGAAAACACAGTGTGGCTACCAAGAAACGCAAGAAAGATTAGACGCAGCAGCCTCCGACTTGGCTGCAGGACACAGCGTTGCTGTTAAACTGCTTAACTCTACGCAAAACAGAAAGCTCGGTGTTGAAAGGGAGCAGTACAATTTACCACTGGAACCTTCGACCTTCAAATCTAGGTGATTTTTCAAATGTGCCCTCAGGTCTGTTGTGCACCTGCTTTTCACAACCAGGAAAAAGCGCAAAAGTTCTCCTTACAGGTTAATCCATTTATGGGTGGCAGAACATTTATTGTAGCGCTAGGACAGCTCTCGTCACCGCCAGTCGCAGCATACTCTAAGGCCTTGGGGGGCTGCCTTTCCAAACGCAGGTGTGAAAACACGAAAAAAATTTTGAAGAAGTTCAGCTATAGGGTGTCACGGAGCAGCAATCCTCTGTGGAAAAGGGTGTGCTGCACAGTGCTACGTGCTTTCGTTGCTTTCTCCTTCATCAGGGTAAAGAATGGGAAAGCATGGACTTGCTGTTCTGGACTGGCTATATAAACAAGGGCTCTCACCATCTCCTAGTTTTATTTACAAATTTTCATAGCCACAAGATGCCCTTGCAACGCCCTGCAGAGCCCCTCACACTAACTTTTGCACCTTACATGCAACACACCCACGCCCACCGCTCACCGGAAGGAGATCTCACAATTTCATTCTGAGTGTGCACTGCTGCAGTTTGTCATACCTTGCATGCAGTAGGCACCCTTGTTCCGTGCAAGGAGATAGATGTTGGTAGTAACAATTTTTTGCGTATTTGGCACTGCCGTGGTCTGCACAATCTATGACATTTAGGCCGCTAGAATGGGCGATTATGGTTACCCTGCAATGCGGACAGTGTCAGCTAACCACTGGCCCTGTTTCGGAACTCATTTTCCGGGAAAAAGGTGCACGTTACAAGTGAGTAACTTCGGTGCATACTGCTTCTACCCATCTCTCGTGTTTGCAATGTTGGGGAACAGCCTGAAGGCGTTCACTGCTGCCAATTGCAATACTGACAGAAGCCACTGCGCCATGGCGTGCCCCTATCCCCCCCCGCCCCCAAAGGAAGGAAGGATACGACGACCATGTTGTTGTTGGCCGGCTGGAAGACGCAGGAGTAGATGGAGGCCCCCGCAGGGTCTGGCACCGTGCGCACGCAGGCTCCCGTCTTGGCGTCCCACAGTCGAACCGTGCCGTCCAGGGAGCCCGACACCAGCAGGTCGTTGGACAGGGACCACTCAAAGCCTGCACCAAGGGAGAGAGAGGGAAAAGAGATGCCTCTACTGCCCACACAAACGAAGGGTGTGTGAGCAAATGATGATGCCTGGGACGTTGTGACGCACGTACCCGAGTACAGAAAAAAAGTCCCGGGACACCTCCACTAACGTGAAACCTGGGAAGGGGCGAAGCGTGCAGTGTACAAGTGTATTCTTGGAGACTTGGCGTTTTTGCCCACGGAGATGAAACCGTTGGCGGGTGCAGGTATACAGCTCTGCTGTAGAAGTCTTGTGCCTTTGAAGAACAAAGTGTTCCAGCGCGAGGCGTTGAAAAACAAGTGTCCCGGTGCCTTTTCAGTGCACGTTACGTTCTAGCGCAAGACATAAATGAGTGTCCCAGTGTTTTACTACCGTGACTACATGAGACAATACTTACAACGACGACATGAGACGGCAACAGCCCAAGACACTAAGGGGCTTCACCCCTAAAACTTGTGCTCCCAGCCAAGCACAGGTCGTACTACTGAGAGCAAAGCAGGCTCCAATACAGGTCTGTTCCCTGAGCGAGGCTAAATAACGAGGCATCCATGTGTGTTACAGTTGCACTAACAAAAACTGAGGAACAACTGCACACGGGTGCTCGGATCCATGTGTGTTACAGTTGCACTAACAAAAACTGAGGAACAACTGCACACGGGTGCTCGGAACTCCAGCGAGTGCTGGAGTTACTATTGGTGGATATTGTTTGGTACGCGAAATTGGTTGATCAGTTGCGCTAATGGAGACTATGCAAGCAAAGACGGTGTCACCCGAAGGCACACAGGGTTTGGCGCTGGAACTGCCGTTATAACATGACCGAGATACATCTTTCTGTTAACAGATGGTGTGGCAGAAAACCGTAAACTGCTTTCCGCACGAACACACGCACGCAAGCACACACCAATCATGCCAAGAGACCCATTCTTCTTTCAGGTTTACTTGTGTACTCGCTCAGGGAAGAGAAAGAGAGAGAGACAGAATACAGGTCGATAACCAGGAACCAGGGTGGGTCAGCCAACTGAGCATGCCTCTACCAGATGTGGGGGACGCTGTGGTAAAATGCAGCCCCCCCCTGGGGTGACACATGTGGTGCCATGCTAAGTAAGTAATTCACCACGTCATACACCTTCGCTTAATTTTATTTTGCTGCAACGTGCACTGCCACCTTCAACTGACCATCGCCGTTATCAGCTGTTGGGTGCCCGCTGCAGCTCAAAGGCCTCTCCACCCATCTCCATCCCAAGCCAGCTGAATCCACCCCTTGTCCTCAACTATCCTTATCTTACCAATGCATAGCTAGCTCCCTGCCTCTTCCACCATCCCTTGCCACCCCTCACAAGCCGCACTGTCTTTTGTTGCTCACACAAGGTCCACCAGTACACCCCAAGACAAAAAGATAAAGACTGCGAGGAAAAAGTGGCCAAGCAGGTGCACGTGCACTTGGCAGTTGAAACAAAACTGCACACATGCTCCACACCCCTAGTCCTCAGAGAGTTTAAACCTGCTTTGATACTGTGTCACCCTTACCAAAAGAACTGCTTCGAAACCCCATTTAGAGATAGAGAGATAAAACTTTATTCAGTGGACCGATAGTTTCTCAGACGGTCGGCGGCCGAGTCCAGCATGGAGCCGACGGCGGCACCTGTGGCCAGGCCATTCACCGAGTTCTGGACAAATGCACCACTAAGGTTAATGATTATGCCACCCTCCAAAGGGCACGCACAAAAAATGTAAGGCGTATAACATGCCAAAGCTGCCCAAGGCACTAACATGCCACCAGTGTGGAAGACCCCACAAAAATCATTGTGGCAGTGCCAATCCCAACGAGGCGAGACTGGGGCCTTGAAACATCTAGGTCTAGAATGTCTCCCCATCATACACACTGAGGAAGCTTTACTACCGTATTTTCCGGTCTATAAGTCGCACCTTTGTACAAGTCGCAACCCCCTCAAAATGACAGTTTTTTCGTGAAAAAAAAAAAAAAAAAACGTATATAAGTTGCATTGGTGTATAAGACGCACCGGTATATAAGACGCACTTGTTAATTAGGTAAACTCATAGTGAATCAGATCATTAGAAAGTGCGGCGAAAGTAGATGGTTGCAGCGGCGGCCGCCTATTAATGCATGCCCCTGTAAGGAGGACTAGACATGGGCATATAACATCCAAAGTCTAGACACAGAACTAACTTCTCAAAAATGGTTTATTGATACACACAGATGGCATGTACTTACGGACGGTGTTTAGGCAAACCCATTGAGGTCTTTTTCCTCAGACTCGCTAACAAACAATTCAGTATCTTCAGTGGGAGTTCCACCTGCGCATCACTGTCGTCCTCCGACTCTCTGATGTCTTCTTCGCCAACATCATTACCACTCGCGGACCGAATTACTCTGGCCTTTATCAACCTGGCTACAACTGTTTTTGTAGAAATGGAATCCCAAGAGTCGGAGACCCATTTGGCCACCTCTCCAAACGTCGCGCGTCTTTTGCGTGCTGTCGTAAATCAGCGCGATAAAGTTGTCATGGCGGACGGAAGTGACGCGACCGTAAGCGGCCCGAAAATCAAAACTTATCCGCAAGCTGTCATTTTAAAAATTAGCAGCACGTTTACTTCCTTCAGAGTAACTCTCTGTAATAATTCATAAGCTGCATTTTGTTTTTGCAACCCAGTTTGATGTTACTTTGAATTTATTCTGAACTGTAGTTACTGCGCTTGGCGTAAAGTGGCGCGCGCTTGTCGCAGGCCATTATCATTGTTTTTGACTAGAAAAAGCTGCAAATTCTTTGGTGTAACGTCCCGAAGTGACATATGGGCTATGAGAAACGCCGTAGCGGTGGGCTTGGGATTGATTTACACCATAGAGCTGTGTCTCGACGTGCGCTCGCCATGCGCGGCCACCGCGAACCGGATTTATTAAATGCAGAGCATTTCAGTAACTCACGATGTCACCCGCGTTGACGTCCGTAGTCGTAGTCCGCACCCCTCCCCCTACACCATATAAAAAAAAATACTATCCGGAGCCTGGTTTTGATCCCTCGACCCTGCGGGCGGAACGCAATGTACATGGTGCTCTACCCACTGCGCCACAAAACCGACACAGAATGAAAGGGTAGCAACACACCTTATATCCTTGACTCATTCAAACTACGTCAAGAAGCTGCTGATACAGCGCATTCACTACCACCAACTCCCCAAACACTAAACGTTAACGCAATACACCCACCCCCTATGCGACGCATTTACTCGAGTCTCCCTCGCGGGGAGATGGGCCCAATTTTTCTTTATTCCATACATCAGTCGCACCGGTGGATAAGACGCACCAACGAAAATTTCAGAAAAAAACCGCGACTTATACACCGGAAAATATGGTATTTAAAAGATTTCACTGTGATGTTAGAGGGAGACGTTACGCCAGGGGGGGGTCCGGCCCCAAACGAGCAGCAGTGGGCCCACCTGAGACCTTGGCGCGGTGTCCCTTGAGCAAGTAGAGCACACACGGAGGGTCCAGGCGGCAGATGGACAGGTTGCCGTCCGCCGAGCAGCAGCCCAGCAGGTACTTCTCGTTGTTGGCAAAGCGCACCGAGGTCACTGCAGCCAGGAAGGGCGCCCACACGCGCGTGCACGCTCTTGAGGCACATAGCAATTGATGCTCGGAATACAAGCTAGACGAAGCTCTCAAGAAATGTGTTTCCAGAAATAGGTTACATGAATCAAGGGCTTACTACAGCACGACACTATTACTCTGATCTTTCATTTTTACTGGTACGATTGCCCGATAACATTTCCCCTGGAACGGCATTCATAAACACCGTATTATATACCACATTTTCCCCTAAGCTCTCCACACATGAACAAAATTATTTACGGCCACGAAACAAGCTGCAGCCTGAAACGACATTCTTCCGGCAAAGCTATGGCGTTCTGAGGACACAAGGTTCAGTAGTACGCGCTAATTTGCAATCAAGAGCCACTCGCAGTGAATCGTTCGGTTATGACGAAATCCAGTTTACTTCGCTGATAGCCCACGACAACTTGCTTAGAGAAGGGTTTTAAAACTACTACACATTCCAGAATATAAATGCACGAACATCCTCACAGACATCGGAGAAGACTTCTTCGTAGTCACCTTTGCAGCCGGCATCAAGTGCCCCATGCATGCTAATTACACACAACAGCGGCTCTCAAACATAACACGATGAAGGCAGCATTGTGGAAGTTTTACAACCTCACTTCAACACTGTTAACGTTCCTTCAGTGAACTTGACGTGTGTCAAGGCCTTTTGTGCCTGGAAAGATGTTGATGCCGCCGAATAATATTTATTTATTGGTGACCGCCAAGTTGAAATTTCAGTGAAGGACTTTTAGAAAATTAAGTGCCATTCCACTCTGTGAAGGTGCATGACCAGTGGTTTGTGGGCTACTGGTTGGCCACAAGAAAGAGTTCACCGGGATTGTGAGTAGGCTTCACTGCGCGACAGACACGTGAGAAAGCCAGCTTGCAAAGGCTGAGCCTACATCGATCTCCTTAAAGTCGGCTTCACTTCTAAGCAGACATGCATTGCCAAGAAGACTTTTTTTTTTTTCGCTGTGTCTAAAGGTACGTCGGACGTACCCGCAAAATTTCTTAAAGATACGTCGGACGTACCCGCAATATTTCTTAAAGATACGTCGGACGTACCCGCAATATTTCTTAAAGATACGTCGGACGTACCCGCAAGATTTCTTAAAGATACGTCGGACGTACAGGGCCCAGAGTGGCTCGAAAGCGGCGTTGCTCGAAACTAGCGTGGTTATCTCGAACCATCGACCGCAAAACCATCACGCGTTCGCTGTATATAAGCCAAGAATCTAACGATGCCTAACCTAACGCAGAATGTATTTTTTTTCCTCGTGTTCTCTAGTTGGACCTTATTTGAAGGGGCGGTCAGAGCCTTCACTGAGGTTAGAGCCTTCGGCGGTTAGAGCCTTCGATCGAATGCGGACCACTACGGGTTCTCGCAAGAGGGAAACAAAATCATGTGCGACGCGAGTATCTTTCTTTTTTTTTTCCTCATATGTTTCTGTTTAAAGCCCTATAACCACATGGACGCGAAATCACGCGTCGCGCGAGAGTCGGCGTCGTTCGGCGTCAACGCGCGGGCCCGCAGGAGACCGGCGAAGTCGCGCGCCAGTCGCTGCGTCGGCGGGCGTTGCTGGACACGTATGCCATCCTCTTGAAGCCGTTTATGAGCAGTTATTGTCGCTTCTTGAACTGCAATTATCAAGACTTTAGATTTAGCAAAAAAAAAAAAATCACTTGGAGTCTTTATTTATTGCTAAGTATGTTGGCGGGCAAATATTGAAATGCTGCGAAATGTATCTCGAGCCATCACGGTCAAATCAGAACAAAATAAGATAGAATGATAAACGAAGACGCACTTCGCACAACTGCTTTAGTTGCTACTTGATTTAACCTTCATGTTGCGTACCGGCTGCACGTTCATGAATTCAAATTGTAAGCAAAACAAATTTCAGCGCTGCCTTGATACTGAGGTTACCGTCGAACGTCATTTGTAGGTTGGAAGGCAGGGTACTCTGGCACCCTGTCTGTACCCTATAAAAAAAAAAACTGATCAAACCCTCGCCGAAAAAAAAAAGACGTCTTTGCCAGGATTCGAACCACGTACTTTCAAAACAGAAGCCCGGCTCTTCACCGCTCGACCACGCGAGGGGACGGAGAGGATTGCAGAATTCGGTGTACCAACTGAGGCTGCCCACGAATAGTGTCGGGTGTTCTTTCTTTTGGTCGTATTTGAGAGATTTGAGCAGTGGTAACGCTTGCTTCTTGCGCACCGATCTTGGAGCCGAGGACAATAATGCTAGCGCTACAAGCGATGTAACCACAGCTCCCTTATTTGAGTCAAAAAAAGCTATCGCACATCCCCGGTCTTCCCTGCGCAAGCTACGGGAGCTACGAATAGAATGGAATGCGCCAGAATTCTGGCGGTGACAATACTTGCTTGTCACGCACCGATCTTGCTGACAAGCCACATTATGCTAATACTGGATGCGATGTAACCAGAGCTCCCTCATTTAACTCACACAAAGCTATCGCAGATCCCCGATCTCCCCGATGAAAGCCGAACAAGCCACAAATGGATGAGCGCTTGCGAACAGAAATAGCTTGCAATTTGTCTCAAGGCAACCGATTAGCGTAAGTTAAAAAGAAATTCATTGTTTTCTGCTGAAAGGAACGACCCCAAACCACGCGAAGACGGACGCTGCCGCTCGCTTTCCGATGCTCTCTCGCGCTGCGTCGACGCCGATATCTGGCGAGCGTAGACATCGGCGTCGCTGGAGTTTAATTCAGCTCGCGTCGCCATGCATTTCTGGCGACGCGACGTGGCGACGCCGACGCGAGAAAACGCTGAACGTACGCTGCACGTTTGGGCCGAGTGAAACCGAATACACGTGCTTAAAGTTTCGCGGATACGTCCGTGGAGTATCTTTAAAAAATCTTGGGGATACGTCCGACGTATCTTTAAGAAATCTTGCGGGTACGTCCGACGTATCTTTAAGAAATTTTGCGGGTACGTCCGACGTATCTTTAAGAAATGCTGCGGGTACGTCCGACGTACCTTTAGACACAGCGTTTTTTTTTTTCAGGGGCCACATGCCATCTTTTGGCTGAAGAGGGGGGGAGGGTGTACCAAAGTGATGTAGAGGGGAACAGCTTTTCTTGATCTGAGCATGGAAAAAGAAATTTGGGAGTTACACTTACAGCTCGGCTGCAAAACCCGATTTTCTTCCAGTTTACAACTTTCAAAAGTAGCACCCTATTTCACAAAATGACAAAACCTGGAAACAAGCAATCCTGTGTATGCACCGATGCGATTTTTTCTGTCTATTGCTATTTTGCCCATTACCTTTTGTAGCAAATTTCTGCTGCCCAAGCAAGCATTACTTGCGTGTACATTTCAGACAGTGAACTAGTAATCTTATTTTAAAGCACCCTGCTGACAAAGCATTGTTTCTTTGGCCACCCATTTCAGTTGAACAGATATCACTTTTAGGAAGCACTAGTTCAATTCAACAATCAAGTTTCGGCAAAACGGGCTGCACACTTCTTCAATTTTTTGTGTTGTCTCCAGATCTTATTCAAGAAATCTAAATTTCACGTTTTGATTCACACTGACTTATTTGTTTCAATAGGCCTAGCCTGCAGCCAGTGTCATAATTCCTTCTAGTGGCTGACAAAAAGGGGAAAAAAAGCATTGGTTTTTGTTTTTATGGCAAACAAGCACTCCCAGAATTACTCGACTCCAAACAACACAAGATCGACACTGGGAAAAGTGTTTGGCATCTTTCAATAGATTGCCACAGAGCTTGGCTATGCACAGGCAGTTATGCTGAATGCACCACAGCACACATGGATAGCCACCGTTGCACCATAAATTATCAAAAACTGCGAGACATCGTGACGGCCAGCAAACAAATGTTTCTAGATTAATTCAAATGTGTCAGTCAGTCAACATTCATCTTCCAAAGCACACTGGTGTTGTGTGTTCTTTTCAGTTGAACGAAGTTTGTTTGTCTTGTTTGCCTTTCTTGTTTGTCTTGCGGTAATATAACGTGTCGTTCCTTTGGAAACAATTGCCAGGAGAAACCTTTTAACTAAACGACATCCAGACAATGGTGGTTCATAAGCAACAGGAGGACCGCACAGCCTTGAGGGATACACTCAGAAAACATCTTTTCATTGCGTCGTCGACCCACGCACAAACACATCGAGCAAGAAATTAGATGCTTGCAAGGAGGTAGGCCGAGTGCTATCTTAAAGAGAATGCTGTCGTTCTTTCCCTTTCTCCCGCAGGCTATAACGAAGGTCGGCCACACTCACCGGCGTCCCTATGCTGGTCAAAAATGTGGTGGACTCCCGCAAAGGCGTAGTTCTCCGAGATGCTTGTGCCACCCACAATGGCCCTGCATTGATGGCACGCAACGGCCAGGGTCAGGTGAAAAAGCTCGAATCAAGAGGCACCGTCACTCCCACGCCACGTGCTCACAACCACCCTGTTTACGTGTACGCTCAAATTCTGCTTCCACAGATGCATCAAAACATGCGTTTGGGCCCCTCATGTTTCATGAGAAAGGCTGCCATGCTTTCCTCACTTCAACGAGAACACCACAGATTGGCTTTCCCGTTTGCAACTTTGTTCTTTTCATTTTTTTTTGTGTGTGTGGCCAAAAACGTCACAAGGAGAGGAGGAATTAAGGGATTGGAGCCGCCTGGCAGTTGCACTCAAAGCTGGTGGCTAGCAGCACAGGGTTTTTGTGCTGGTGAAGATATCCAACAGACCGCATGATGTTGTCCCCTTCTGAAACTGTTGACGGTCCCGTGGAGTGTTACCAATGCAAAATTGCACATAAACAGAGTGTGCGAGAGGGAGGGAGGGCACTTATGAGCTTGCTTTGCTGAAAACGCCGTCGGAACAGGGCTTCGCTGCCCTTACAAGACAGTGCTCGCTCCCCCTGCCCTCACTCTTCACGCATCTTAGCCTCCCCCTCTTCCCCCTCCCACCCCTCTCTCCTCTTGGTTTCCCCCCTGACTCTACCTCTCCTGCCCCTTCCAATTCATTTCCCGCCCTGTTCCCCATGTCCTGCCCTTCTCCCTCCACTCTCTCCTTTCCCAGAGGTCATGTGCTCTACCTGTGGACTACCAGTAACTTGTGGGCCTCAAATTATCGGTCAATGACCTGTGCGTCCCAAGACTGGCCTCCACCGTGACCCACTAGTAGTCAGCAGGCCTACCAGTAACATTTCCGGCTGATTCTATCAGTTAACGGCACACAGGCCAAAATTTTCCTGTTTACGTATACAGTCGAGTCCACTTATAATGATACCGTTTACAACAATATATAGGATATACAATGACGAACCGCTATGGCACCGTCCACTTTTGTATACTTTCCATAGGAAAATAAACCGCTCATTACAATTCTCCAGTGCCGCGATATCGGATATAACGATTGAATGCGGTTAGAGCAAGCAGTGAAAATGTGAGCTGCCACCGGCTCTCCACGCCAACCACACCGACACCACGCGATGCAATGCACCTCGCATCCTGTCCACGCCTCAGAAAACGAGTCAACTGCGCCGCTTACGTGGAAGCGAGAGGGGGAGGGGAACAGTTCTCCTTCCGAACACCCCTCCCAATGCCGCTCCTTTGGCTCCGTCCCCATACCTGCGGCTTTGAATTTGACTGGGTGCCTCTTCAACTACCTGTTTTTCAGCAATCAAACATCAGGGCCAATGTTTTGGAAATGTCTGAGTGCCTCACTGAAGAGACGATTGTTGCGCAGATACGTGCTGTGGACAGCAGTGGCAGTGACAACTCTGACGACGCGGTTGCACAGCCTACTCGAGTAGCACCTTCGTAGGAGGCCCAACGCATGATAGCCTCTCAGGGACTTCGTTTCCACCAAGTACCCTTCATTCAGCTAGGTGAAGCACCTATACATGCTCTTGAAAAAGATGTGCGCCGGCTTCATGTGCAGCAAACAAAGCTGACCGAGTATGGCTTCTTTTCTACAAATAGGTAGCAGTACAACCTTGCTTCCCTGCAAATAAAATGTTTTGAGCTCTGCTACGTCTTTTTATTTAGCAACCCGCATATAACAATCATCGGTTATAACGATTTCCTTGGCACTTGGATATTGTTATAAGTGGACTAGACTGTATTATACCGTGGAAGACATACGTTGAGGCTTTCACACACCCTGAAAGCCACTGCCCTTGTGCATGAATCAGGGCTGTTTCAATAAACCTCCTGATGAGAATAAGTGCACTCTGCAAAGGCCCCGACTTGTTGCCACTGACTAAGCGCACCATTTGTTGAAATATCCTTAGGCACTCTCCTCAACAGCCAAACTGACCAGGCCTGGGTCATGCACTAACTATAAAAGAACCTTATGATGATTGATTGATTGTGGGGTTTGACGCGCTGACGCAATGCGGGTGATGAGGTGCACCGTAGTGGAGGGCTCCGGATTAATTTCGACAACCTGGGGATCTTTAGTGTGCACCGAAATCTCGAACACGGGCGTTTTTGCTTTTCACCTCTATTTGAAAAGTGGCTGCCGCGGCCGAAAATGGAACTTGCGCCCTCGAGCTCAGTAGCGGAACGCCTGGGCCACTGAGCCACTGCGGCAGGTAGCTAAAAGAATCTGCCAAAGACAAGAGGTCTGATGGTGCCACTGTGACTGCAACGTTTGTGCATGAGGTTGAATGGTTAACAGTGTGATCAGTGTACACCAATCAAAGCTCCTTGCATTTAAGAGAAAGATGGTTCAAACGCAAAGCTTTCACCCATGCAACCTGAGTGAAAGTCAAATCCAAACTGCTTTGACCATGCCGGAATGGCGCAGTGGGATTGTAAAAGTGGGCTTCATCCCGCTGACGACCCAGGTTCAATTTCAACCACGGGAAGCGTTCTTTTTTTTTTTTTTCCTTTTCCTTTTGAGGCGCTTGATGTGCCTGTGTGGAAACCCATTGTGTAAGTTGGCTTTTCCCCAGTGTGTACTGGGTGTAACGACAGATGGCACCAGTGTAGCATAGAAAGCTTCGCTTTAAAAAACACACTGCAATCACTGTGCTTTGTTACTCCAGTACTTCGCAGACTCACAGTATCTGAGGAGCATGAATGAGACACAGTAATTACGTGACCGTGAACGCACGATGAACTGTGGTGCAAGAAGCTTCAGTTTTATGAAAAAAAAAAAAAACAGTGTCAACTTTTTGACACCAATCATTCCTCAATTTTGTAGTAAAAGCTGCCATGTCTGGTTTGTTGCCGATTTTACCTGCACAACAATTTGATCACGATGCAAGTTGGGGCTGGGGTGAAACAATGAACAGGTGGTAAAGTGGCTGAATTTTCCCGTCTACAACTTGCACTGACACGCAAATCGTACACCTATAAATAACCGTCTGTAGAGGCAAAAATAATTAAGCTGAAGCCCCACCTTTGTGCAAGAAGCAGTTTCCTTTGTAGAATGTTTTTGCCATGGGGACAAATTTAGAAGATGCCATGGAACCCAAACTTTCTTGTGTTTGGTGGTACTCCATGGTACAACACGTATGGACAACAGGAAATTGCATAAAAAAAAAGAAAGCACCAGTATATTTCAGTTCTTTGCATCTTTCCATGCACCTTTTGCTCCTCACACATCACGTGAAGATATATGTGTGGCCTCTGATTTACCAGTCCTAGAGTCCTAGACATTCCATGGGCAGTCCAAGGACTGTATCCCAACTGGAGGTTTAGCAGGAATACACGGGAAAATCGAGTACTGGATCGCAACAGGGGCAGTCTGATGACGCTCCAGGATTGATAATTAAGAAGGCCCATGGTCTTATCAACCATAGATGCAGCATTACATACCCCAAGCTATGTGTTTTTTTTTACTCTCCCCCCCATCTTTCTTCCACTTTGTGCAATGCTGGGGCAGCAGCAGCAGGGCACCCACCGGCTCGCCTCGGCCGCGTACGTCGGCACCAGCCCCTCGTTGGTGAGCAGGGAGCGCTGGTTGCCAAAGGAGCCCCGCCGAGACAGCTCGCCGGTCCCCCCCAGCCGGTTCTCCGACGAATCGGACGTCTGCGTGATAAGCAAAACGATAACTGCAAAACATGGCCAAGATACGTAGCAATTGGTACAAATCGCTCTCGGGAAACGCTGAGACGAAGCATTCCTTGCCCTGAACTGCCAATGTTCTGTGCCTCTGTTTTCCACGCTGTAAGAATTGCTAAATATTGCCTAGCGATTCACACAGGAATTGCTCTTGGGTGAACAGCTCCTTGCTCTGAACCACCAGTTTTCTGCACATCCACTTTAAAGTGTGTGGATTGTTTGGGCAAAAAATACTTGTAAGTTAACCCTCGTTCTTGTTTCTGTTTGCATCCTTGCCGGCAGTAGTATTAGAGATCTACTACTGTGCAATATCTCTCTTTTTTTTGCATCTTTTTTTAAATGTGTCGCATATGCATTCCAAAGGTCCTGGATTGCTGCACAACCTCTTAGCCTGCTTCAGGCACAATTTAAAATTTGTGGCTCAACTTGCCTAAGAAGCACCTGGCCAATAAGGCGCACGCATCACTGTGCAGTGGGTTATGGATTCATCAAGGGTGAGCACAGTCCTTTCAGGGGGACCCACCTCATCAAATTCTTATGGGGACTGATTCATGGCCCACGGGCCTAAATGTCGTCACCAATATGCAATGGGTTACAGGTAGATGAAAACACTCCAAAAGGCCCAGCTCGCTTGTTTTAGAAGTATATCACTTACATACAGAAATAAAAATGAAACACCTGCTGGCTTAGGGTGCCTTGATTCACGCGTCCACCGCACAGGGTGGAGAACACGTGTACGCTGGCACCCTACTGCTGGCTAAACAGCAAACGCCATCTAGTGCAAACTTTGAACCGAAGCATTTTCGGTGTTTTAATGCCCCGACACATGAGACCAACTGCCAAGTCAACAGAATTAGCAACAGCAGGTAAACTTGTTTATTCACAGGAACCAAATCTTTCGGAAGTGTAAAGAGTGACAGCAGCTCCCTTTCAACTTCGATACTGCGTAGCCAAAGTGGCGTTCCGGCATGTAACAGTGGCAAAGCTTTGCTTTAGGGCAAGTTGAAGGCATTCACACTTCCTCACTACGTATCCAAGGCTCATCACATCATGGCACATCAATACTTGAGTGAAACAAACAGTAGCAGCATTTATGCACCGTTTCTGAACAAATGACCGAATACAACAGCGCAAGCTCCAATCTGCAATTGCCATATGCCAATGGTCCTTCTCACTGGCACAAACCAACCCACTGCGACCGTGGTGCCACCATGCCAACTTTCAACAAACTGCGCTTTGCTTTGAGACAGGTGTGAAGCAAGCTGCTTGTTCCACTAACGCCTTTTTATTGTACCCTAACACAGCCCTCCTGCTGTAATGCTATGGAAAGGCAAAAACGTGCCGAAAGTATTGTCATATCGTCTGTTTTTTTCTGGCCTTTCAACAGACCTTGTTGGACTGAAGCCTTGCCAATACTGACAACAGTTGATATGCAACCGGTGTTTTACATCAGTTGTCCGTCCACGTTTTAAAAATAGCACCCCCAGGCAATTTCCTGCTGGAAAACCACTTTTGGTATCAGTTTGCAGCCTTTGAAGGGGAGCGAACCTGCCAGGGATGCAGGCAGGGAAAAACGAACTGTCCCGCAAGCTACTGGGGGCAAATTTTGGATGTGCTCATGACCCGCACGGAACGAGCAGACAAGCACATCATGTGCACACGCAGCCGTTACCCACTAACAACTACCCATCAATTACCCATTAACAACATTAACAATTACCCACTAACAACTACTAACCGGGCAACAGAGATTTACCGAGAGTTCCTCGCACTTTACTCAAACCGCTGGCGATGCAAACGCAAGGGAAGCCCAGCAATGTAGCACAAACACTGGCGTTACCAAATGGAGGAAGAGGATCTTTCCGCCTCCAAAAATTGTAACTTCTTTGATGTTTCAACACTCACTGGAACTGTGTAGCATCGTAATTCTGCCTTACCAACAACGTATTTTTTTTTTTACTGTTCCATTAGTCAAGTCCATTTCTGTCCCTGCCGTGTTCAACAACTTTTTCAGTGACTGTATACTGGACACACGGAAAAGAACGAGAGACGTCCTACTTACCTCGAGTGTTGCTCGGCTGTTGCTTCGACCACCCATGCTTCGGCTCCGGTTACTTCTGTCGAATAGAAATCAAGCAGTCGACACTCCCATTCGTCTGTTGTGTCACAACGCAAACTTCAAGCAACAACCATGCAACCTAATTAAGTGCACTTTGCCACGCCTTGATGCAATAGCAGTGGCAGTATTGCTTAAATCAGACGCACGCAATCCTTTCACCCACAGTTCACAACGTTGCGTTAATCAGTCAAAAGCAATTAGTAAAGCCTTATTACCTCCCAAAGAGATTCTTACCTGCCTGACAGCAATGGTTTAACAAGTTCTAATGTATGTCTGTTTCCAGAAGTAGAAAACAAGTTGATTTCTTTTTAAAGTAGCATTCAGGGAAAGTCAGTATTTCATAACCTGAGCATGAATTTACATACAACAAAGGCATTGGGCAAACTGGGTGTGGCATCAGTGAACAGTCACGTGAGCAGAATGACGTCAACACGGACACCAGCAATTTGTTGGCAATAGATTGTGAGAAATGCGGCTCTAAACCTAGTTTCTAAATTTTTGCACGATTGTTTCCCATGGTAGAACACAGCTTATTCGTGAAATCGCGGGAGCCAAGGCAATTGCGAAGCTGGTTGATAAGTGCCTCAACAAAGAACCGACTTTTTTGGCAGCAGTGTCATTCGCGCCATACCTGTTTCCTGATGCACATGCACGCGCACACTCAATACTGTTTCGACATGTAAACCGGCATAATGGCCCATTAAATTTAACTGAACTTTGCACCGTGTTTTTTTGTCAAGCCCATGCTTTTTTGCTGAGGAAATGGGCTCAACTTATGATTTCTTTTCTCTCTAGTGGTTAGGCTTACTAAGCAATACGCTCTTTTTGGCCCTACAGCAGTACTTGGACCGCACTAAAAGTGCAAATATATGACGATTTTTATTATTATCATGTTTTTGCCCTGTTAGCGTAGTCCAAGTTGTGCTGTAATGCCAAGAGAGTTTTATTAAACAATGGCACAATAGCAATGGATGACATAGTAAAGCAGACTAAAGTAAAAAAAAAAAAAGGGATCGACACAAAATACTTGCTAACACCAAAGCAAACACTAGGTCAATATGTAGCATTTCTTTCTGTAAAAGTATTGCCACAGAATGTGTAACATTGAGCCCTGCAATAAGGATGTAAATAGAAACATGGTGCGCATTTTTGATTTGGCAAAGAGATAATAACAGATAACAACAAATAAAAGGTGCACGCCAAGCCTAGAAAGGTCCGAACCAGTTTAACAGGTCCGAATTAAATGAAGTGCTCTCGCCCCAATCGCAGCTTTTCACCAAAAAGCACTGATCTCATCGTTTGTTTACTTTTTCAAAGTACGTAATGTCTTCCCAGAAGCCTCAGTTTTATGTGTACGTCACAAAACAAATGTAAGTTTGGCCACCATGAATCTAAGCTGCCTAAAAAACAGATTAAGAACAAAACAAAAAAAAACCCTATATGTTCAAATAATATTGTGACAACAGCTTGGCATAGCAACATCTAGCTTTTGCGGTGTTTTCTGTACTCTCAATAGATGCAACACATAAGTGCGTCAGCTCAAGTGCAAAATGGAGGTGAGATGTCTGTGAGTGCAACAGACCCTGCACTACAAATGCCAAAGCTCTCGAGTGCCACTGGCATTTTATATCCTTTTATAAACACGTTGATAATAAATTCACGCCCCACAGGAGGAAACGCAGTGATGCATAAAGAACTTTGAGGGCTTCGGCAGGGGTGTGTACGGGAACACAATAGATGTTATGACACGCTCGACACCTGTAGCGCGCACTTTCACAGCACATTAGACGCGCAGTCCGCTGAGCTCGGTCTCGTAAGGAAGCTGAAACAGCACAAAAGACAGCACACATGGACACGTCTGGCCCGCATTAGTTGCTCACGTTTACTCGCTGTGTTTTCTGTTTTTGCCTCAAGCAGTTCAAAACAGGTCCACATATGTATACATATCAACGACCCCGCACCTAAACTTTCGCTTCTCCGCCCCAGCAGCCCATGAGGGTCAATGCAAGAATATTATGTTTCCCCGCAAATGGAAACAGGAGGTAATACAACACCACGGCTTCACTTTACCCAGGTCATATTCCCGTCGTCATAGCAAGGGCAAGAAAGCGCGCACACAGCGCATACGTGAAGAAGCTGGAAAGAGCCCACTTACGACTGTTCCACAGCCAAGCCATAGCGCTGGGCGAGCAGCTGGCTACGCAGGCGGAGGTATTGTTTGCGGAATGTAACGCATCGCTGCAGCCGTTGACAGCAGCCGCGGCCAACGGGAAGGAGGAGGTAAACGCAGAAAGAGGAAAGTTAGGCTATCCATCCATCACTCAAAACACTCGCCATCTCAGAGCAAGCAAGGCGAAAGAAACGAGTGTCAGAAATACGCCTATACACCGGCATTGATTAAGTGCCATCGCACACGAATGTGGCAAGAGAATTGCACTGTTGTTACCTCGTTTTTTTGCGACTCCCTGAGTAGCTGGCTTCGCCTCCGTATGTACAGGGTGCCTGCACGAAAAAGTCGTTACAGATTTGCATAAACGGCACGTGTACCAGACGTGCACTTTGAACTGATGGATCGATCCTAACAATTAGTTTCATCTGAAAACAAATTTGTCAAATCGGAGGATTGCCCGCGTGCCTCCAAGGTATAATGCGAAAGCACTGGGGAAAGAGCGCCACAAAGCTCTACGCGCGTTCGTGTTGAGAAAGCTTGCAGTGTGCACTCACAACAAAAAACGCGCAGCTTCAGACGGCACTACCCACCCAACGGCAATCAAATAAACTCAATCGAAAGATATTCCGGTCTTGAAACATTAATGACATTAAACATATGAAAACAGCAAAACAGGATGCACTAGCGCGAGTTCTTTTCAGACGAAACGCGCGCCATGCTAGTCATGCTGACGCACATGTCACAGCTTAGCTTTTTCCGCTAGTTCGCTTCGTTTTCGCTTTACTGCGCCAATGCGAAACAGCGCCACTGTAGGCTTGCTGCAATTCAAAGACACTGGCTGGAAATATGTGCACGTCAATGCGTTTCAATGCGACGGTTCGCTAGCGTCCGAAAAGACAGGTGCGACAGAAACGTGAACCGAAACTCACGGAAGTTCGGGTCGTTCGGCGATCTGTATGCGTTGTAGCGGGCGTCAATGGCCAGCACTTGCTGCCAGATAGTTGCCATCGCTCTTCCGCTGCTATTAGACCGCGGTCTGGGTGGTGCGAGCTTGAAACGGCGCAGAACACGAGTGTTTATTTACATTTTACGACTGAAGGCTGGCATACTTCTTCCTCCATCAACGCCATAGATAGCTATCCTTGTGGGGGCGCTAGTGTTCCTTTTGCTGTCCCCATGTCGACTCTAATTCCCCAAACAAACACATAAAAAGCGTTTTCTGAGGCGTTTTTACCACATTTTAATCCACAAATTGCGAAAAAAGTTGCCTAAATAAAATTAAACATACGTATTGTTGCTTGTTAACCATGTTACGGTTTTCTTAGGTACCAAAAGTTGTCAAAAACTAGGGACAAAAATGTCACTGTCCACCATTTTGTTTTCTATATATGGCCGCCATTTTGTCCACCGCCCAGTGAGTGGAGAGCTTCTTGTGGGAGTGTGGTTGGTGCGGCGGTGAAGTTTTTACTCGGCTCTGTTGGAGCGTTTTTGCTGCGGTGCTTTGGTGCGGTGGCTGTGGTGAGGCGATTTGTTTGCGCGTGCCGTCGTACCTCCT